>NC_079894.1:2649271-2699806 GCF_024868665.1 Triplophysa rosa | reverse complement strand
CACGCACATGCACGCAGGCACTCTCTCACACACACACACACACACACACACACACACGCACATGCATGCAGGCACTCTCTCTCACACACACACACACACGCACATGCACGCAGGCACTCTCTCACACACACACACACACACGCACGCACACACCTGGTGATATCTTCAGAGAGTTGTGCTGGATCCGGCGTGTAAAACTTCACGCTGAAGGAGAAGCTCCAGAGATCATCTGAAAACACCAGCGTTTACACTCACGACAGTCTCTACAAGAGCTTCACATGACCATGCGTGTTTATCAAGCATGACATACCTGTCATCTGTTTCTTTATGTCTTTGGAGAGGTCAAGCCAGTTCTGTGAGCAGAAGAAAACATTCGAGTTCATTAAACACACGTCAAAGAGTTAAGATATGAAATAATAATACAAGACTAAAACCACACAGAACCTTATGGCCTTCAGCGTCACGGTACGTCAGGCCGAAATAATCCTTCTCCAGAAGATTCAGATGATCACAGACTTGATCAAACACCACATGGCCTTTAGTTCTCTTCTGCAGATAAACAACACATAAACCTGTTTACTTCATAAGACCACGACAAACACATCAACACTTTCAGCTAGATCTCTCATGTGTCAAAATCAAACACACACACAATACGCAGCACTTCTTACTCTTTATCATTTTATTCAAATCAATATCAGGATATACAGTATGTTTGTCTGTATCACCCATCTGTTTTTAGCTTCATGACGTCAGTCTACTTTACGTTTCTGATTGTACAGTAATGAGTTCATGAGTCATGCGAGGCGAGCTCAAGCACTTTATTCATACGCCTGGCTTTAGCAAAACCAGGGTTTTCCCCGCATAGAGAAATTGGAGGCGGCAATCTCAGTCTAATTTCGTGCCGCCTCCAACTCTTGGCAAAATTATGTCCAGCGTCTTCACAAAAAACACTGCGGGCATTAAACAGACTGTCATTTGTAAGTGCAGTTGCGGCATTACGCCACAATAGAGGCGCTGTTTCATTATGAGTCCAGTGAGGCGCTGACGAGTTTGGTAGAGGAGCTTAGGAGCTGTATTGGCTGTGATTGACGACTGTTCAGGTGTTTTACCTTCAATTTCTTGAAAAGGTTCTTAAATTAACATGATGTACATCATTGTATTGTCTTAGCTGTGAAGCTGGCTCTTTAGTAAGACTGGTTAATTATGGGCTGCAAAGTTAGTTGAAAAGGATAAAAAGCTTATATAAAAATGTTCAACTTTTCTGTTCGGGTCAATAAATTTCATGTTTAATATAAATTATTACTTGTCATTTTTATTTAATTTTTAGAACTTTAATATAAGTGTTTTTTGCCTTGCACCCCCTCCAACTAATTTTGAGCCAGGAAAAACCCTGAAAACTTTAACCAAATCACAGTTTCCATAGAAAACACAATCCCATAATGCTTTGCAACACATTCAGGATGGTCAATAAAGCGAGAGAAACGCTGATTGTAAAGATAGTTCATTTAACAGCAAAAATGATCAATTCTACACAATATTGGTGTGAGTCTATGCATGGGCATCGACGCCATTGTACCCACTTTTTAAGACCAATGATATTGGACCCACTCACCTTTTTAGCATCTCTCATTTAGCGCAGATAGGGTGCCCTCAGTCAAATCCACTCCACTTGAGGAATGCTTCATAAGTTAAAGGGGTCATATGGCGTGAACACGTGTTCTTCTGTGTCTTTGGTGTGTTATAAGTCGCTCATGCGTGTATTAAACACGTATGATTGCAGAAATGAAAGTGTGGGAACAAAAGAGTCATTCTATGTAAAAGCGAATGCTCACCAGACCTGCCTGAAACACCTCGTGTAGCCACACCCCCACAAATCTACATCAGTTGGTGGTCTGATTTGACTAAGACCGCCCAAATGTAGACGCAAGTAAGGTGGGCGTACCTGTCAGTACAACTGAAGAGGAACCTGATGTTCCAAATATGGTCAGAGGCGTCACATTTCCCTCACACGCTTGCAGTATTCCACCAATCACTACACACTGGTGAACTGGCCAATCACAGCACACCTCGCTTTTCAGAGCCATGAGCTTTATTAAACATCTGTGTGTTTCAGAGAGGCGGAGCAAAGAGGAGATACAAACATGCACGTGTGTGGAGAATACAGCGTTTATCAACCTTAAATCCTGAATACACATTACATCACATCTAAAACAAACCATAATATTCCTTTGAGCCGTGTCATATCACCCCTTTAACTCCATTCCACATTAAAGCTACAGCCTTGATTTAAACACTGTTGCTTCCTCTTTTTCACCAAGCTCATTCAGAGTCCGTATAAATTACACTAAATTACAGTATTGTTGTATATTATACATTACACAATAATAATAGAGCGCAAACGATCAAATTAATTAAAATTATTGAATGGATGCTAACTAAGTGTGACAATAAAGACCTCCCTACTAGCCCTAACCTTCCCATACACTTTATTGTTAAACACCTGTTAGCCATATTTCAAATATTTCATTTTTTTCTTGAAAATAAATGCCTGTATGATCTGATGCGTGATGTGAATATGAAGAAGAGTGAGATCGGTGGATTGGAACCTGCGTCACAACTACTTATGGAGGACTAAACCTGCAAAAATTATAAATAAATGAATGTATAAATAAATAAATATATAAATGTAATAATATGAAAATAAATACAGGAATGAATGGTTTGATAAAACAAAATAATTCGTTTTAGCTATTATTGATCTTAGCTTTAACTTTTCTTTTCATTTTTTAAATTGATTTATTATTTTTTGTGTCCATTTTTAATTATTTTTAATTATTATTATTTTTTATTTTTAGATTATTTTATTTATCATTTCCTTTTATTTTTACATTTATTTATTTATACGTTTATTTATTTTTATATTTATTTATTATCGCATGTATTTATTTCCACTTTTATTTATTTATTCTTGTATTTATTCTTACTTTTCTGTGTCTTGTATGATAATTAGATGGGTTGGTCTTGCCTACTATTGGTTCAGCGTAGATTGAAGCGTTTGATCGATTACTCTTGACTTGTTTTGGACTAACGTCACGTCACTCACTGATCGTTTGCTTCGTGTATAACGTTAAGTAACTATGGCGGGCGCACAATTAGCTAGAGAGTTACAGCATTTAGCCAATGAAGTCGATAACCATGCATCAAATGACTATGTGTCATTCAGATTAGATGCACTTATTGATGATTTATTACAGATTGACGGCGAGATAAATGACAAAGTTCTCCCTCGGTTGTTAGCCTCTTTGCAGCACATTCAAAGTCTGTGCGAGTCAGAGGGTGCTATGGTGGTGTTACAGTTCAACTGGTGAAAATCATAAAGCACAAAATGTAATAAGGTTTAACTACACAGATGAGCTTGTAAACCGAAGTCGCAAGCTAACGCTTTGTCAAAGTGATAGTTATAAGCAGCCTTTCGGTTAGAAAAAGCGTAAAGATTTAATGTAACATGATGTAACATAATGTAAATGAATTGAGACATAGTGAACTTAAGTCACAAGTTAACACGGTAGTAATGAGCATCGTTCTTTCACTACAGGGGCCATCAAATGGAAACCATTCCTTCTAAAAAGACGTGGTTACTAAACGGTACTCGTAAACTACATTCCATAAGAGATAAATAACACAGAGGTCACAAGTTAAAACGGGCATATTCCCTTGATTCATCCAGCTGCATATTGTTGTGTGACATCTTGATATTATTGCAAAGATCCGCAGCAGCTAGCATTGCGAAATAGCTTAGTGTGATTGTTACCGTAGTGACACGCTGCCTCGCTTTATTGTATGGGTACGAATCCCGTGTCAAATCGCTTTATTTATTTTTTCACCTCGCTTCAGCCGTTACGGGCGATCATACCAATAATTTGCAATCTTAACAAGAATGTCAAAATCATGTAACAAGAAAGTCTGTGTTTATTAGACATCTTAATATCAAGTCGTCTTGTGCTTTCAGAATCGACGAATCTGCTGAGGTCGTTCATGCACCTCTTTGGCAGAGGACCTGTAACCGGAACTTGGTCACCACCTTAGCACCCCCTGACTCGCACAGATTTTGAAGAACTTTGTCATTTATCTCTCCGTCAATCTGTAATAAATCCTCAATAAGTGCATCTAATCTGAATGACACATAGTCATTTGATGCATGGTTATCGACTTCATTGGCTAAATGCTGTAACTCTCTAGCTAATTGTGCGCACGCCATAAACGTTATACACGAAGCAAACGATCAGTGAGTGACGTGACGTTAGTCCAAAACAAGTCAAGAGTAATCGATCAAACGCTTCAATCTACGCTGAACCAATAGTAGGCAAGACCAACCCATCTAATTATCATACAAGACACAGAAAAGTAAGAATAAATACAAGAATAAATAAATAAAAGTGGAAATAAATACATGCGATAATAAATAAATATAAAAATAAATAAACGTATAAATAAATAAATGTAAAAATAAAAGGAAATGATAAATAAAATAATCTAAAAATAAAAAATAATAATAATTAAAAATAATTAAAAATGGACACAAAAAATAATAAATCAATTTAAAAAATGAAAAGAAAAGTTAAAGCTAAGATCAATAATAGCTAAAACGAATTATTTTGTTTTATCAAACCATTCATTCCTGTATTTATTTTCATATTATTACATTTATTCGTTTATATATTTATTTATTTATACATTCATTTATTTATAATTTTTGCAGGTTTAGTCCTCCATAACTACTACTCTCTCTACACTGAACGCTGAACTGTTGGTAATCTGAAGTCGTTTTAACTCGAGGTTTTTCTGAGGGAGGACAAATCCACATTTTCTGTGCGTCCGAAGCCCATGGGTATGTTTATGCTTCATTATTACACCATTAATGTGAGTTTAGAAAGATGTTTGCATGTGTTCACGCGTGTGAATCTCGACACACCTCTAGCGTGCAGGTGAAGTCAGCGCCGTCCAGCAGTGTGACTTTACACTCCATGTTCTTCAGTCTGTGACTCCACGACAATCTGCTGCTCAAAGACTTCTGGGAAATGCGGTCGTCGTCTTGATGGTGCTGGTGATCTGGTGAAGTGACGTCTGATTCGTCACCTCTGTAACGCTGCTGAGACACAGTAAATGACAGCAGGTGTCATGTCACCGAGTCAAACAACTCATAACCAGTGTTGGGTAAGATACTCTGAAAAAGTAATTAATTACTAATTGCATATTCAATAGTGTAATTAGATTACTGTACCAATGACTCTCTCCAAAAAGTATTTAATTGCTTATTACTTATTACTTTCTATATCCTACATCAACCTTGATTAGTTCAGTGATTCAAGGACAGACATGAAACGGCTCTTTTAATTCATTCAAATATATAATATAAACTACATAAAGTACTCTTATTAACTGACCAAAGCATTACAGATGTGAGAATTAAACATTAAAGCACAGATTTTAAAGTTAAGACTCTGAATTTTGATGTCAATTCCACTATTTCACACACATATATTACACAAAGTATTTAATTTAATGACATCAGAAGTAACTATGATTAAATTACAGAAAAATAGAGTAATCCCTTACTTTACTTTCTCAAAGGAATAGTCATTAAATTACAGTAACTAATGACTTAGTAACTAGTAAAGGCCATTGCACATTGAGTCCAAAATTTGCGTCCAAAATTTACGCAGGTTTAAAAATAAATACAACCTCACGTTGTGTCAATCACATTTACGCACTGCCTCCGATATTTTTGTCCATCATAAAAACATTCGGACAGGGTTCGATTTTCTGCGTTTTACGCATCCGTAGCAAGTATTTTGAGAGGCGTTTTGACAATTCAGAGACACCGTACAAACCAGCGCCAAATACGAAAATTTCTGACTGTATGTGCGAAGACCTTTACACCCAACACTGCTCATAATATCACAGCTTCAGTTTTCAAAACAGTTCTCAAAACTCCCTCTCGCTCACATGAAGCTTTGAGAATTATTTCAGTCATTCAGAGAGCTTATAGACGATAGCCGAGTCTTATTCTCAACATTCAGTCGGTCCGCATCAAATCACATCACCGCTTTCATCTCAGTTTTCATTTCACTGCTTCGCTATAAAATACATTTTCATCTTTTAATCACGTTGCATAATCTCCATGATCTGCTTTCTAGAACCGATGACGAACAGTGACTTTACAGCAGTACAACATCACACATGTAAAGACCAAGATGAACTTCAGTATCATAGTATCAGATGCTTTAATGTCTAGTGAAGATGATGAACATGATGACCTGTCCGGTGTGATGAGCCAGGTGTGATGCTGACGGTGTGTCCGCTCTGATGTGTCCTGAGGATGAGATGCGCTGTTCTTCTCTCTCTCGCTGTGAATGTTGCTGGCGGTCGTCAGACGGTCTGACTTGAGTTTCTGTCATCATGACGAGTTAGACTGAAAACACACACACAGATTCTTCATTCAGTTTGTGAATAAAACACTAGACTTCAAATCACAGGTGACTTTGAATGTTGAAGATTTAATCCAGCCTGTTTCCTACTCACTGATTTACCTAAAACCTAAAGCATCACTTTGTAGTTTTTCGACCTTAAAATAATGGGCCTCATTCATGAAACACGCGGAGAACGATTTTTTGTGTAAATGGTGCGTAAAGTCATTATGACGTAAATTTTGAAATTCATGAAAATATTCGTATTTTCAAAATGTTAGTTGGTACGAAAGAAATGTACACCTGCTCCCTATCACGTGTAAATGGCGCGTAAAACATTCAAACGTTCTGTATTCTTTTAGCGGGGATTATGCTCATTGTGAATGAGCGTGCATGCGCCCTGTTTACGAGTGATTGGAATTCATTAACAAATCTGACGTTTACGAAGTATTTCTGAATCTGGAGGAAAGTTCATATTTACAGTACTCAGAGAATTCTATAATATCAGGTGCTAAAATACAAGCGAGTTATGATCTGATGAGTTTCGAAGACACATTCTGTATATAACCTCACTCCAACACATCACGTCTCATTCACTCATGCACACGTTTCCACAAACAAATCACGATTCACCAAACCTTCTGTACTAAAATGAATTGTAAATTTACAACAACAACAAAACACACACACACGTATGAAAGAATCACATCGATATAATCTCGGAGTATTAGAACGAATATACACACATACATACACATGCACTATATTAATAACTAAACTCTATATAAATGTGTGTGTATATAGATGTGAATAATGTGTGTGTGAGTGTAATTCTGAGTAATGTGGAGTACTGGCTGAACAGAAGTGACTATTCATCCAGTAACACAACACACTGACTTCTGATGATTAAACGTACATGACAATAAACATCAACATCAGCACGACTAAAAGCTTTCTGTCAGTTTATACACACTACAGCAGCTCTTCACTGAAATAAACTGTGTGTGTTCAATTCATGCCACGCACAAACACGCACGCTGGGCTTTATAAACAGAGTTGTGTTTATTCTGCTGTAGTGTGCGGTGGGATGGGGGTTTTCTCAGCATCATCACTCAAACATCATCATGGTTCAGTGGCCAAAGCATGTGACACGCATTCAAACCCGTGATTTACAGACACACGCTTGACATGCAGCTCTCTAAAAAACACTCTGATGTTACTTCTGATTAATGCTTCAACATGCCAAAAACATGCAACGTGTCCGTGTTGAGTTGTTTCAGTCCGAATCATGGAGATGATTTAATAAATATGAGCATCAGAACAAACATACAACACTAACTACAATGACAAAAGCTGTTTCAAATATAATGACTCTAGACTACGATGTAAACGCAGTTTTCACTAAACATGTGACGACTTTAATCCCAGTTTAGAGCATTACGTGTCTGAATCTGTTGCCCTGTTGAACATTAGCGTGGTGGAACTCGTCCGTGTCTTGTGTTACAGTCACGACAGATCCTGCGTTCATGTGTCAAAGTGCAGCTCTGATGTCAAACTCCTGATGAACTCCAAATCAAACTCAAGCGCAACAGACAATAAAGCACCGACCAGCTCTACACGAGAGAGAACAAGAGCAGATCATCTGAAAAGATTCCTCATTCTATAGAGTGCTGCACCATCACGTTTAGATGGTAATGACTGAATCATCTGAACTCTTTTTAATGTTCTGTAAAATCAAAGTTTTAATGTCACTGCAGATAACAGAGAGAGACACTGTGAATGTGAATCAATCAATCAATCACCGTCATTTCATTAGACAATCAACATTATATAGTTTCTCCTTGACCTCTGACCCTTGACCCCTAACAGACTTCTACACATCATGTGAACCCACAGCAGAGATCATGAGTGAAACACAACAGACATGTAGTTTTGACATCAGACAATAAATGTCATTAAAACACTGAAATTCACTTTCATTCTTTAAAGCGCAGATGAGTTAAATCTTTTGATGAACACAGAGAAAGATATTTGGAAGAATGCTTGTAACCAAACAGATTTTGCCCCCCATTGAAGGACAAATTATTTATCTTTTTTTTGTTCTGTTGGAAACAAAAGAAGATATTTTGAAGAATGTCGGACAGCAAACAGTTCTGGGGCACTTTTGACAACCTACTATGGGAGTCAACGGGGGGCAAAATCAGTCTTGTTATAAGCATTCTTCCAAATATCTTTCATTTTGAGGTGAAGTATCACTTTAACTTCTTAATCCAAATTCACCTCACAAGCAACACAACACCATTCGTGTTATATATATTACATGTACCGAACTGTAATGATGTCATTTCTATTAATGTAACGAATTACGCGTGAAAGAAAGTTTATCACATTCGATTAGATTTTTCACAAAACAATCAAGAAACATCATGAGCTCAAACTCAGATCAGTAATTCACTACAGAAATACCCGAGTGATCCACGTGTGAAGTCATGAAATATGTCAATAAAACTCTACTACATCATCCGCAAAACATTCATTCCATTTAAACCCCGTGAAGAAGACTCACACACACTACAGTCTTAAAAGTTCAGTCAACAGACATGATGAAAACTCAATGATCCATCAAAGAAATAACTCACTTCTCCTTATACAACCTTATATTTGCACCAAAACAATCACAATGCGTTTACTATAGTAAAAGTGTAGTGACCGTGTTTTTTGGCAGATTGATTGACATTTGACTACAAATGCAACAACGAAGCAACGGTGACACTACAGTAAGTGTGTGGCTAAAAACGGTTAATATTTGCATGGGAATTAAATCAAATAAAAACAGTAACACGTGGTTACGTGATATATAGTAAAACATTCGTGCAGAATGTACAAGCGTCAATAGAAACCATTGATTAACAATCATCAGTCTATTTACACACATTACATCTGTTAACACTGCGCGAGACACATCGAATCAACAAATCACACTAACGTTGGTGTTCTTGTGTCGTGATGTTCTGTATTTAGAAATAAAACCCCGCTGTTTACATGTTACCCGTATGTTAGCATCTGCAGAAATCATGTAACGTTAAGAATCAGTATTTATGATTGTGTTTGTATAAACACGTCTTGTGTTTGACAGTGAAACATCTCACGTGTCAGAGGAAAATAACGAGGATCTGCGCGACCGTATTTCATCTGTTTTCCCGCAGATGTTTCGGTAACTACACCGCACTCACTCGATCACGCGAACAGATTGTGTAACGGGAAAATCACGAGCAACATTCGGTTCTGTCAGTCTTCTTGCGCCGGTGGAAATGAACATGAATGTGGTGTCACTGAACGCATGAAATAAAAACAAACAAACAAACAAACAAACAAACAAACAAACGCGTGGACGTTACCGGACATGCTGCGACGCGTGTCTCCTCGGGTGTAGCGCTCTTCTCCTCCCGGCCGCGGCACGTCTGACAGCGGCTACAGCAGCGTCGAGCCTCCGCTCTCCTCCAGGCGGGGCGGAGTCAACTGACTGAGGGGCGGAGTCACGGGAGATAACGATATCAAATCATAATGCGGAACGACTTGAAATTTATGAAATATTCTCTGGTCCATACAACATTTTAAAACATCAAAAATCTCATTTCTACGGAGCCCGTCTGGTCATCCGTCGGAGAAAAAAAAAACAAGACCCGCAAATCCGTGGCGACAGTTTTGTAATTCGTTCCCTCAGTTAAAAAAAACGTACACACAGATTCTAAAACTGTTCCCACAGTTTACGAAACCGTGCTCTCGCATTAATAAACTGTACCCACCAGTTTCCAATCCGTGCTCTCGGTTTTGTAAACCGTCCCCTCAGTTTTTTTAATTCGTTCCCACAAATTCATAAACTGTGTGCACGCTTTCGCAATCCGTTCCCACAGTATTAGCAAACCGTACTCTCGGAATTGAAGCGTCTGCATGTCATAACAGAACAAGCTCCTGCAGGAACATTAAAGGAGTCATATGACACGGCTAAAACGAATATTATGGTTTGTTTTAGATGTAACGCAATGTGTATACACCATTTAAAGTTTAAAAAACGTTGTATTTTCCACACACCGTGCATGTTTGTATCTCCTCTTTGCCCCGCCTCTCTGAAACGCGCTGATTTTTTACAAAGCTCATCGCTCTGAAAAGCGAGGTGTGCTATGATTGGCCAGTTGTCCAGTGCGTAGTGATTGGTCAAATACTGCAAGCATTTCACGGAAATGTAACGCCTCTTACCATATTCGGAACATCAGGTTCCAAAGCAATTTTACTGACAGACGATACAATGAGATTTACAATTACGCCACCTTAACTACGTGTAGATTTGGGCGGTCTTAGTCAAATCATGTTACGAAGTTATGTAGATTCAGATTTCAGGCAAGTCTGGTTGAGCATTCGCTTTTAGATAGAATGAATCTTTTGTTCCCACACTTTCATTTGTGCAATTTTACACATCTAATACATGCATGGGCAACTTATAACACACCAAAAACACAGAAAAACACGTACTTCCGCCATATGACCCCTTTAACGAATACTGTTTTATTTTATTTTAAATTACATTACAAATTGTCTTAATGTGTTTACACACACGCGCGTTAACAGCGCGGATAAAGCACGCGTTCATTGCCGCATTTAACTGGCATAAAGTTGGCTTGACATTTAACGTTCAATATTCGTGAATTTAGAGACCGTCTCTAAAGTTACATACACATTAAAATACATGTTTCCAACTTCAATAGCATTTAAAGCCACAAAACTAGTCCACTATAATGCACACATTTTAGATTACTAGATAAACCGTCAAATCATATGCAAATATTGCTATGTGTTTCACTGCTGTATCGGCTCATACACAAATATAACATTTGTCTGCTGCAAATATAACACCTTTTTTAATAACATACTATTTTATCATTTTTAGTAACAGTCTATTTCGTCTACAGTTCTAATTGTTTTAATTAATGTGTTTGAAATAAAACTGACCTGATCATAAAATATTTCAGGAGCTGTTTTTTTGGATGTTTATATAAAAAGTGACATATAATTGCTTCACAGAAAGTTATACTTAATGTTAAATCTAATATTCAATTACAATATCAAGGGGAATAATTAAATTGAACCTTTATGGATTTTTTTGCCATTGTGCAGCTCTAAAGAGAAACAAATGTGTATTTCTCCTATATTCTACTGAAAAAGGGTCCTGGCATTTGAAAGGTTTGGCACAGATAACCGTTCGTCACAATCTTCCAACGTCCATGTGTTTATTTGTAATGTAAGTTCACAAGGGCTTTAAGAATAAAACCTAATCAATGTTATAATAATTACAGAAAAGCCCGAAAGACGTCTGCTTGTTGCTTACTTGTGCTTCAATATTCCAATGTGGAGCTCATACGCATTGACTTGTGTGTGTTGTTTTTGTATGTTCATGTTTTTATTGTACTAATTGACGATAGATATGCACATTGTCCGTACAATTAACTAATACTTTTTAATTCATGAAAAAAATTCAGACATATAATTAATGAACATTGACATAATTCTTATTTAAGATGTTCATTTATTTTAAACGTTTTAGGTAAAATTAGGGTCTAATTTGCTAAAACTGTTTTATTTCTCCGACGGGTGACCAGACGGGCTCCGTACATTTCTTTGATTTTTAAAATCACTATTCTGTATCAGCTGTAACTAAAAGCAGATTAAAGTCACCATGAAACGATAGTTGCGATTGACTTCTTTTCCATTTTCTCACGATTTACAAGTAGTTGGAAACATTTGAGATATTATAAGTGCTCAGCTGAGCAAAATATATAACACTAGCCTAGTGGTTTTTGGATATTTTACTGCAAAATTGTTACAAACTGTACCTTTAAATAAAGATTTGAAACCCAAATATTTAGCTTGTTGTTTCTTTGCTGTATCTTTCTTTTTTTAATCAATTACTAGAGTGCACTCTAGCAATAAAACGAACAAAGAAGACGCTATCGTTTTTTCAATTAAATTAAAGGACAGCATAACACTTTAAATAAGCAGCGTATATTTGGGTTCACAAACGAAAATACAAAATACAAATGCATAAGCATAAGCAAACAACAAACAATTTCTCCAAACATTAAAGGCAGAACAGGTGATCCTGTCCAGAAACATTTTTTGTCATATTGGTTGGAAATCTCTTTACATCCTGATAGCAATCAAGAAGTATAGTGGTCAAATAATATTTTTATAATTATATATCGTCTGTGAAAGGCGTAGGACCAAAAAACGTTCGCCCAATCAAAACGTTCTGGCCGAACGCTGTGACTGGTCATGTGTACATTTTCAGCCAACGTATTTTGCATACCACTGCGCACCCTGTTCACGCAGACATCATCAGCACGCTCACGTCCGCTGTGTCAATGTAGGGAGAATGGCGGACAAACAGCAACATTCAAACTTTCCTGCAGAACCGACAACAAGTAAATCTACAAAACCAAAGTCCGTTTTTAAAAAAGCAGTGAAGAAAAAACGTCTGGATCATGAAAGAGGAAAAACTGGAATTAGGTTCATCTTTTACACGATGGAGACAGCTCCGGCAGGCAAAGGGTCTCTTTCTTTTGGACAGGTACGTGCATGCTTCGAGAAGAATTTGATGGATTTAGTTTGTAATTCGTTACGTGGATTTACATTCATGTGTTTGGAGGAGGCGTGGTTTTGGACAGCGAATCGCATAGAGGGTGGGATTATAATTTCAGTGCTAGCAGGCTAAAGTTAGCACCTTCCCAAATCAACCACCCCACCTTTAAAGAAACAAAACAAACCTTTGAATTATTTATAAACCATATTTATTAGTGTGGCATTGGCCATCACAGGACAGTATTAGTCATCAAATGTTGTAGACTTCTGAAGTTTTGGACGACTCATTTTTAGTAACTGTTATGTTAAACTGTTGTTTTAAGATCAGTGTTATGACAGTACCTTGTAGGGGTGTAATGGTTCAAATTACTCACAGTTCGGTTTGGGTCACGGTTTTAGGGTCACGGTTTCGGTTCGGTTTGTGCTATGTTCAGGGAAAAGGGACTACTGACAAATAAAAATAAGAACAAATAATCAAGCTACAAGTAACAGCACCAATAAAACAACAGAGCAAAGCAGAAAATTAAATAAGATACTGTATATATACCTTATAAGGTAGAAAATAATCAAATAAAACATAACATTGGTACAAATGAAATAAAGACGAATCATAATTGAAGTTACAGAAGCTATTGAGTCACAAGCAGTGAGTGATTTCCTTGACTTTGAACAGACCGCAGGAATATGCTGCTGTCGCTTTAAGAGGAATGAAACACATCCAGAACACTGATACTGTTTTTCGTCTGTTTCGTCCGTTCACTTAAGACATAACTACTATGTTTGTTAAGATACTGGACAAGAGGGGCATGTTGACCTACTTCATGTGTGAATCTGTCTCTTTAAGCGCTTCAAAGACAACTCAATATTTGTGTCATGTCTGAGACTTCTCTTGCGCGCTTCGGATCTTCTCAAGTTTTCTTCTGCATCATCTGGCACTTAAATGTTTAAATGGTCGAGGCTTGAACGAGTGTCGTTTAAACATGTGCTGTTCAGGTCTCACCTGCACACGCGCGCTCACAACACCCGGGTGATGAAATGACTGCTCATATCACAGCATACGTCAATCCTATTGAAATTTGTCTACGTTATTTGATATGTTGTAGGTATTAAATGTGTATCCAGCGACAAACATACATTAGCTGAACTTTGTCAGTCTGTTTTACGCATTATAATTTCTAACGAACCACATTATAAATGCGTCGTCAGATTTAAGATCAGCCGCGGTCCCCGAATCGTTGGTGGAGAACCGTGCGGTTAAATTTTTTATCGAGAACCGTTACACCCCTAGTACCTTGTCATTTCCGCGTACGAGTAATAATACCCAAATGTATAAATTAAAATATTTTTTTGTTTTTTTTAGTACTGTCAATGGTAAAAAAAATGAATGTGATTTTGTATTCAGCATGTTAAACTTCATAAAAAACGTGAAAATGAAAGCGAAACACAACTTTAAAAAAAATGTGTTACATTGTGTAATCTGAATTCTGTAGTTTACAGGTAGTCAGCGAAGAGATATCGACACAGGCATTATCCTCATTTTGTTGTAGACAGTCATTTGCTAAGCACCCTTTGACCTCAGTCGAACACTTACAAGTGAACAAACGATGTAGTCATCTGATTTTAAAGGAAAAAACTACCACTGTAAATAAAGCATTGTGTATGTTAAAATACTCTATTCTCACATATACAGACGACTGTCTGAAAGTCACTGATGGGTGAATTCATCGTTAACACTATGACAGTGTAAAATATTTCATCTGTCACTCTACGTGGTGAATAGACAAGCTCACACTCGACTTTCACAAAAAATAAAAAATACAGCAGATACTGTACACAGCACTGAGATTTCTTCAGAAGTCTTTCAATCAAAGCGAAAGTTCTCAGTACAGCTTTCCTGTAGCTCAGTGGTAAGAGCATAGCGCTAGCAACGCCAAGCTCGTGGGTTGGATCCCAGGGGATTGCACATACAAATCTATAGGATAATGCGATGTAAGTCACTTTGGATAAAAGCGTCTGCCAAATGCATCAATGAAATGTAGGACAGACTCTTGTTTTTCTGTTCTGACATGATTCTCACTATATGAGTTTACACACTTCAATGTTATTCCACAGAAAATCTCTTCAGATCATGTTATCGAGTCACATATCACCGTCCAATAATCTCCACATGGATGAAATCACACCAGTCAAACGAGCAACATTATTCAGTTTTACATTCTCAGGATCTGTGCTGATTTCAACTACAACAGAATGATGAACTAAAGCAATACTTCAATACAGGCCTATAACTGATGTTTCTGGACAAAGATCATTCATTTATAACTAACATAAGTCAGAACAGGATCAAGATGAGCAGTGTTGAAGTTAAACCCATATCATTATTGGATGTAAATGAACACTTGTATAATGTGTTGCCTAAATTACATGTTCAACATTAAAGGGACACTTCACCCAAAATGAAAATTCTGTCATCATTTACTCGCCTTCCAGTTGTTCCAAATCTGTATAAATGTCTTTGTTCTGATGGACACAGAGAAAGATATTCAGAAGAATGCTTATAACCAAACAGATCTCGACCCCCATTGACTCCCATAGTAGGAAAAATACTTAAATCATTTTTTTATTCTGTTGAACACAAAAGAAGATACTTTGAAGAATGTAGGACAGCAGTTCTGGGGGACTTTTTTGTATTTTTCCTACTATGGCAAAATCCGTCTGGTTACAAGCGTTCTTCCAAATATATTTCATCAGAACAAAGACATTTATACACATTTGGAACAACTGGAAGGCGAGTAAATGATGACAGAATATACATTTTTGGGTGAAGTGTCCCTTTAATGTTGACACAGCATACATCATCACTCAACTGAATAAAAGCATCTGCTCAACAAATAAAAGTAAAATGTATGTACTGTATATATGGTGATATACGATACGATAAATCATTGAAGAGGTGTACACTGTACATCATGTGTTAGAGTTATCTACACTCTTTACAGCCCCTCGACACTCTCACTACAGACGCCGTGTGTGACCTTTGAACCAGGACAGAGCCTGTAGCACATTCCCACTATTATCACTCTTATCACCCTTCATGACTGTTAAAAAAGTGATGAAATAAAAGCCATAAATACTGTCTCTAAACGAAACAGGTCAGTAACAAGTGCACAGCGCTTGAATCTCAAGTTCGCCTTCATTTCAGATTCATCATTCAACTGAAGATTTCTATATCTGTTAGGGCTGTGTATTGGCAAGTGCCTCCCGATACATATCACGATAGATGGGTCACGATACAATATATTGCTGTGTATTTCGATACGATACACATTTGCGATATATTGCAATACTTTAAATAGAAAATGTAAAAAGTAGAGCTAGAAGTATAAAAACATCCCTTACCTCTGTAGAGTGGCCATGATGTGCGATGCATGGACCTTTAGATCAGAGGTTTGGCTTCTCAAACTGTGGGTCGCGCCCCTCAAGTGGGTAGCTCAGGGGAATAAGGCGGCTCACACAAGTCACTTGTCTGTTGTGGTGCATTACAGTTAAAACACTGAACATGGGCAGAATAAAACCTCTGCTTCATCCGTGCTGTAAATGTGCTGGTGTCACATCCGTGAAAGCTCAATAAATGTCATTGTTACTTTTCTTAATAAACTTTCTGTCTAATGCACTGCAGTAGCCAAGTGACTTGTGTCATGACTTGAGAAGCTACAAACAGCATTATTTGATATAACTCATTACTCCATGACCAAAGCACACCCACACATCAGCTCTGAGAGCTCCGAGCCTTCTTATATTTTTCACCATGCTCGCTTCCACTTACTTTTGGCCGTATGTATATGACATGATAAAAAAAAATATTGCGATAGTTACATGTATCGATATTTTTGCACAGCCCTAGTATCTGTGAGGTTTTTCTCACAGTCAGACACCGAATGCCGTCCTGTGAATCTACACGTGCATGAATTTCACCTCAGACGAGAGAAAAAGATAACAAACGATTCATTGATCATTAAACGGATATTTTATGACGTTCTTTCTCCAGCAGAACACAACAGAAGATATTTTGAAGAATGTTAAAAATCAAACAAAACTGAACCCCATTGACTTCCAATGTATGAACACAAAACCACGGAGACATTTCTCAAAACATCTTCTGTTGTGTGCCACAACAGGTTTACAACCACGTGAGATTTTTAGCTGATCTATGTATAGGTCACTTGACCTCTGACCCCCGAGCCGCATCCTCCCGCACTGAATGAACTCAGAATCTTCAGAGTGATGTACTAATGTTTTATTTAACACGGTTAACGCTGTGGTGTTTCGTGACGCCCGCCAGACGCTTTCTCTCTTTTCTCTTTCGTTTATAATAGAAATATCTAACTAATAATTGGGGTGAAACACAGGCCAGATGTGTTTTCACAAAATCATTTCGATTCAGCGTGAAAAACGTCACGTTATTTCACAGCAGTGAAATGTTTACGCTCACATGATCAGAATCTATGAATGTGTGTGACAGCGGCTCAAAGCACTCTCATATAAATCCCCGCTGATGTCTTTATATGGACACAAGAATCCTCCGGCTGAGTGACACAGACGTCTTATCAGACCTTTGGCTTTATCTGGACCGCCGCGTGTCTTCTGCTGAGCTCCGCACAAACGTCACATGAACATCACGTTCAGGAACTTGGATGGAAAAAGTGCCAGATGAGCATGAATGAGCGTGAGCAAAGTCTGCAGTGCCAACTCAGCTGAACGGCGAGGAAAAACAGACGAGGGCGCCTCCCGCCACCTCAGGAAAGTGCGCACTATGGACCTTTGAGCGTCTCCTTATCGGCCAGCCACCCTCTGATAAACAGGCAGAAATATGCCACACCCACTTGACCTCTGACCCCCGAGCCGCATCCTCCCGCACTGAATGAACTCAGAATCTTCAGAGTGATGTACTAATGTTTTATTTAACACGGTTAACGTTGTGGTGTTTCGTGACGCCCGCCAGACGCGTTCTCTCTTTTCCCACCACATGATTGACATTGCTGCTTATCTACGTGTTTAACAAACAACCTCCAGACAAACCGATCGGTCTGTGCTTAAAGGACAGGTAAAGAAGAAAACAGGTCAACAAATGTTATCAAACACATAAGAGCATCGAGGATACAGTCAGAGCAGATGTTTACACGCATTTAAAAGCAAAGCGACATTTATTTGAAGGGTGAAGACACCGCAATGATCTGAGATCAGCTTTTCTCTAGCAATGGTTTCTGAAGGGACCAACAAAAGTCAAATCCACATCAGCAAAAACCAGCGTGAGGAAATGAAAACTCGAGACGGTAGCTTCCTCTTTCCACCGAACGATCTGCACTTTTAACATCACACACACACACACGTACGCACGCACACACACACACACACACACACACACACACACGCACGCACGCACACACACACACACAGTCCTTAACATTCAACAACACATTTCTACTCTATATAACATTATCAACATGCCAACATATAGATCATATTATTCTCCTCATGACCACATCTTGTACTTTTAAACATCAACATCATTAATTATGACTCTTACAAAAACGTTCATTCAAGTGTCTATTAGTATACTTCCTTAAATCAAAAATAAGCTTTCATGTACTTCTCAGTAATTCACTTAAAACGACACTTACACTTAGCACACATCATACAAACGTTTGACATAACTCCTTTTTAAAATAAATTCAATGTGTTTATTGTGTAAGTTAGCTGTGTTTTTGTTGTTGTTATTATGGCTTAAATCAAAACAAACCAACGGCAGTTTGATTGATATTCATTGGAATGCACAATAAAAAACGTGATTTTTGAAGAATAGAGTTTGGAAGCAAACTCTTCATTTATTGTTATTGGTCATTATAAAACACACATTGAAAGCAATGCTGGAAGGCTTATAACTGTATAATCTGGCACATTCGGGGGATTTCCTGCTCTAAAAATACATGAAAGAGGTTTTTATTCTGGAAAAGCCTCAGATATCAAAGATATTCTTGCATCACAGAATAATGAAAGCGCTTCAACTCACCAACGGAAGAAACACAATCCAGATGTCCATTCATGATCACATCCAGAAAACAGATCCAATATTCCAGAAGAAGAAGAACATGAAACATAAGAATTTATTATTGAGTGAATCCAATCTGTGTCTTTACGTACATATAAAGAGTTTGGTTCCAAAATGAGATCATTTCAAATAGCATGTTTTTTATTTACATTTACATTTAGCCATGTATCTTTTATCCAAAGCGACTTACAGAGAGTTCAGGGATTTTATTGTGCATTCCATACCAAATGAAAAAATACAGCTAACTAACGCAATAAACACAATAAAAAACATGATTTTAGATTTTTTTTAAATGCAGTTATCTCATTTTGGTACCAAACTCTTCATATATTTGTCAAATATATTTGTACTTTTACACATTTAAACCTCAAGACTATACACACAAAACACTAATAAATCAATGATAGATCAATGATAGATGGGTTGAAATCCTATTTAATATGTCTAAAGAAATATACATTACATTTCCAGAATTAAATTGATTTCTTTTCAGCTTTAGAACCCCAATCTCCTGTTTCCACACTGAACGAACAGTAAAATCATAACTGAACATGTTACACATGTAACATAAATACTGATTTCATTTTACGTCATTACGTTTATAGCAACAACGTAACGTGGTAAAGTAACAACACTAAACTAACAGCAGTAAGTTAGTAAACGAATAGTAAAACTAAAACTAACGCTGAATGTTAGTAAACGAAGCGACACTTAAGCGCAAAAACGTCACCTGACACACTGAAGGTCCTTTAACAGCTGTCACTCATTTGACTCTGTTTTACCTCAAACTCTCTCTGAGTAAGAAGGTTTTACCCTGTTCACCTCAAACTCTGTCAGAAAGAAAGTTTTTACCTGACGACCTTCCACTTTCATTCACGCTTCAGCCTGTCGAGTTTCCTCAGGCGGAGACTGACACTGAAGACCCCGCCCACATCTCTGCTATTGGGTCCCTCCGGCGTAGACCACGCCCACACACATACCTCTCCCACTATCAGTTTATCATCCGTCAAATCACTTCAACGGCATTAAACCGTGAACACGTTCTGACGTGACTGCGTTTCTCTTTATCTGTGCTGTACATTACTGTAAAACATCATCCATCCTTCATTCTTATATGATCTGATCTGTACTTCTCATACATTCTATCGCTATACTCTATTATATACTTGCAGAGATATACAGTAGGATACGTTTGACTTGATTTTAGCCAAGGCACGAGATTGTACCTGTAATTGTCCGCTAGATGTCAGTATACACTCACTGACGCCATCTGAACACCATCACGTCAGAGTTGATTCAACACGACAAAGAATCAATCCAGAACATTTTTTATTCAAATCCTGTTATTTTCATGTAGTTAGCTATATCTAAACTTTGTGTATCCAGAATAATGCACACAATATCTTCTCAACACGTGTCTAAATACACAACCCTTTAAACATCAATGTGAATGAACACAAGACCTGAGTCCTCACGCTACTGTAAATCTGTTATTGCTCTTTGTGTTAACAATACCTGCTCACTAAAATGAGTGAAATTACTACAAATACATGTGCAACATTGCATAATCGTACATTACAAAAAACAACTACATGGTTGGGAACATTTTTTTTAGCGCAAAGAGATGTTTAGTTCTAATGTCAGGATCTAGTATTTATGATTCTGTCAATAGTAGCCAGTTTATAAAACATATCAAACAATCCTTGTTGTTTTAACATTGTCTAGATTCAGACTTTCTACTGAAACATTGATGTGATATTTATCTTAAGCATAATGTTTCTGACGTACAACAGTATAAATACAGTAAACATAAAAACATTGACATCTATTTTTAAAACGAAAGATAGAGTTGATTTGATATAAAACACATACAAACCTGCATAACCATGGCTTTATAATGAACTAAACAGCAGTGTGTACACGTGACGTCATGTTACTCTGACAGTGTCTAATACAACATCACGTTAATAATCATTCAGTTCATGTGCTCTAACAAACACAAATACATCACGTGTTATATATGAGTGAACTATATCCGCTTCATTTATGACAGAAGGACTTTATAAACCCATTAATGGACGGAATAATTCTGACAGACGATGTTTTTTATGACTGTATCACAGCAGTATATGGCTTTTCACCGGTAATGTTTAAAACAGTCACATCCACATATGACACGATGTTGTTGCATACTTTCTAAAACATTTTTAAAGAAGAATCTGATTCATCTTCATGAACAGATAACAGTTAATGCATCTCTTCGGATCAATGAAGACAACATGAGATGTGAGAATACAGAAAGGTGAAGAGCGACTGAAATATTTATAAATAAACATCCACTGCTTTTGTCTACACCCTTACAAAAAAGATTTTTCAAGTGTGCTATTAGTATTTCTCTGAAATACACTTCTTAGTCTATCTTAAGTATCCATGACTTGTGCTGAAGTCTACATATGTTTGATCTATACTTGTATTTCATATTTTGATAGAGACACTAAAACTATAACAAAGTATACTTGGCCTGTATAGTGTTTACTCTTTTGATTGTGTAGCCAACTAAATGAACTAGTCACTAAACTAGTGTGAGTATACAGTGTACTTTCATCAACTAAACAAAATGTGCATCTGAACAAGTACAACAGTCCTTTTGTCTAAACTTCTCTTGTGTGTTACATTACACTCTTCAAAAGAAAGGTGCTTAAAAACCTGTCAACTGTCACGCTAGAGTTCACTTTAAAACCTCACCCTCCTAACCATGACAAACTATATATCTTTGGAAAGGTCTGAGCCTTTAGAATTCACATCTGACCAGTGTTTGACAAAACAGATCATGTAGCTGCAGTAATTGATTCATTTAAGACAGGAGTGCGCATAAGAATTATTATATACTGCCAAATGTCACTGTTCCACCAGTGGAACACTGAGGTTTATTTCATGACAACTATACTGTTTATCTTTGGAAAGGTCTAAGCCTCTAGAATAAGAATCTGAGCAATGTTTGACAATATAAAGTTTTAAATAGTTTTATATTTCTAATATGTTTCAGTTTTCTGATATTATTTTAGTTTTTTCCCATTTATATGTTGCATTTCTCAGTATGTGTTGTGGTGTTTAGGAATGACCATTGATGCGTTCATGTCCCCCAAGTGGACATTTGCGGTACAGCAGCTAAAAGTGTTACACAGATCTCATTTTTTTATTTCAAGCTCAAATTCAGAACACAACTTGGTTACACATGTGGCTTTGAAGTTTGAGCATTTTTTGGCTGAAACAAATATTTATTTACATAAATATATATTTATAAATATACAGTATATATATATATATATTTTTTTTACTGAAAAAAAAATAAAATGTTTAATTTTTATTTAAGTGATTCCACTTCAGCAATAATCTGCAAAATGTCTTCTTTCAAACAAGACCAACCTTAGGTCTGTATAACCATTTTAGTTTGGATAGTGCATCAAAAAGGGCAGTGACGGTTAACAGGTTTAAGAGGTTCTTCACAGCGATGCCATAGAAGAACCATCTTTGGTTCCACAGAGAACCATTCAGCCAAAGGTTCTTTAAAGAAGCATCTCTTTCTTATGTTTTTCCAATCTGAAGAACCTTTTTTCGCCACGAAGAACCTTTTGTGAATCAGAAATGTTCTTCAGATGTTAAAGGTTCTTTATGGAACCAATTATTCCATGGCATCAAAGAATCCTTTTGAAGCACCTTTTTTAAGAGTGTAGAAAGAAGGTCAAACATGTTTGGAATGACGTGAGGATGAATAAATCATTTACATTTTTTTGTAAATGTACACGAGTGCTTTACTGTGTTGGCAGCAGAATAATGACTTGAAATGCGTTTCAGCTACACGATGATCCAAACTATGGCACTTTCCTGCATCTGAACAGCAGTTTGTTCTCAGATCTGTGGTCATTCATGAGTCTGGTGATGATGCGGCTGTGTGTCAGCGCATGCACGCGTCAATTCATCCTCGCATCCACCTACACCCACGCCAGGCGTTCCGTCAAATGAATCTCCACCCAAATCCGCCAGCTTAATGTAGCCCTTACTGCCCGAGCGATCCAGCCTCGGACAGCTGAACCTCCGTGATCTCTCGTCCTGACACCAGCTGGTGCCCACATCCGACAGGGCATTGAGGGACAGATGTGACCCGGTCACCCGCATCACGGGTGTGGGAGGCAGCAGCTGGGAGTTCACAATCGGTCTGTCATCCAGCTGAGATTCCTGGGATGCGGAGAGTCCTGTCCTTGACACTTCCGCTGCAGTTTCCACGGCGTCGCCGATAAACGGGCCGCAGCTCTTGCAACGTGCCTCGTGCGCTTCCTTCTCATCTCTCTCTTGCATGTCGCAGTTGTTGAGTTTAATGACGGGTAAAGTGAACGCGTTGACGGAGGATGTGACTATGGAGCGCGTCTCCCAGCGTCTCGGTGCGCCGCACGGCTCCCGGCCGCCGCTCTGCTCTCTGTAGATGCTGTATATCGTATCTGTAAATGACGGCCTCTTTGCGCTCAAGCTGTACTCTCTGGCGCGTGACGGGCGTCTGGAATGTCCAGTGGAGGGCCAGGAGCCTCGCGTCACGCCCGCGCCGGATGATTTGACCTCGGCGCTCCTGGACTGCACGTAACTGATTAGACCGTTGAAGGGTGCCAGGTCTTTGGCACGCAGGCTGTGGATGTCTATGACGGTGGAGTAAATGTCTCTCAGATTGATGATTTTCGTCTTCTTGTCTCGATCCTCGTGCAGAACGGCGTTGGCGCAGATGAAGAGGAAGATTCCGACGCCCATCACCAGAGGTCCGAACACTTTCAGGTTATCCGAGTACAAATAACTGGCAAAGAGACTTGCGAAGAATCCCAGGGACCGCGCGCTCGGGGATGAAGAGTTTCTGCTGTCCGTGTCGTTGACTTCGCTCAACGCAAAGAACTTTCTGTTGCTCGTGACGTTTGACACGCGCACGGTCTCTATCTTCCTGAAGAAACTCTCCGGGTATTTGGGGTTTTCTTTGGGCCAGTATCCCAGTACAGCCATGGCGACGCCCACCAGTAAGATGAGAATTCCCAGCGCAGCCACCAGGCCGGAGAGAGAGCACAGTTTCACTTTTCCCTTCACAACAACCATGTCCGTTTTACGCTTCTTCTGCGCTTTCCTCTTCTTTTTGTTTTCCGCTCGGTTCTTGGTGCGGAGAGAGTCCTGGCGCCGTGAAATCCTCAGGAGGCCACCTGTTGCTATCATCGTGCCTATTGGATGATGTGCCTGTCAATCATCCTGTGGGCGGAAAGAAAGACAAACAAATAAAGACGTTAAACAACACTGAATAAAGGTCTTCGCACATACAGTCTGAATTTTTCGTATGCGTTTTTTCGTATTTGCCGCTGGTTTGTACGGTGTCTCTGAATTGTCAAAACGCCTCTCAAAATGATTGCTACAGATGCGGAAAACTCAGAAAATCGAACCCAGTCCGAATAACTACTTCACGGTGAAGTGATTGGTTCCCTCCGTATCAGCAGCCAATGAGCTTGCTGCTCTACGTTTAAATCTCGGCTAGTGATTGTTGCAGCAGTGCAGCGCATTTCAGAGGCAGCACGTATTCAGAAACATCCAGACCTAAGATAAGTGAATGATCTTTACTCCTTACTACTCACTGTGCATAATGTGTGATCTGCCTAATTTATTTTAAAATGATTAACCATGTAACAGTCAATACGTTTTCATGTTAGCAGTCTTGCATTGCATGCTCGAGTTAACATCAAGCTATCAGCAGCAACTTTTGCACATATGCGTTGGTACACCACGAGCAACATGCAGCTACAGCTATCGCTCAAACGTGCCTAAGTAACTATATGGAAAAGGCTAAATGAATAAACTCTCAGTCGTTTGTATTTACTGGTGTACAGCTGTCCTAGGAACCAAGTTGTCGTCCACACGGACTGATTAAGTGTTGCACAGGAAGACAAATTGATGAATGCTCATCTGTGCATCTTGTCTATGCTCCGTACTATGCGTTCATGCCCTCCATAACTAAATCTGTGCATATGCTGTTAACTAGTACACGTATTGATGTCTTCCAATCTTCGTGGCTACCACTGGCGAGCGATGAGCGGCGTAGCGGTGTAAATTGCCACGAGAGAATATGCTAAATAGCATTAGCTCGTGCACTGTCACACGTGTGTAAATTTAACTCGTATTGCCCAACTACACCATGCCTATTCCGTAATGACGCAGATTGATTGTCAAATGTTATTTGTATATCTTCTGTATACTGTCAGTGTGCAATGGTCTCAGTATACGTGGTCGTAATTATACCTATCGTAATACAGATATCCTTGCCAAGGATAAGTGGTGCAGATGTCATCAAAACTGTCAATAAAAGCATTTTTGTAAATGTGGCCAGGGGGTAAAAAGTAAACCTTTCTGTTGTGTGGTGAAATAAATGTGTATGGCCCTTTAAGAGATTTCTCTCCCGTTCACGCGGTGCGGTGCGTTGGCTCTTTGTGCGCATGCGTAGCTCCGAGAGACCACATGTGGTACGCTCTTGTAGAGAAGAAGCTCCGTGTGTGTTGCGTGTCATCGCGATCTGATGTTATGTGCATAAGTGTAATTCCGGGTAAATATCCTTTGTATGTGTTTATATACATCCGTATATGTTACCTGTGGGTTATATTGCTCTGTCTAAGTGTACGTTGGATGGTAAATGTTAATAGATGCAGTGGATCGGGTGTGCACATGGCGACTGAACCTCGTGGTGAATGCTAGCGAGCATTTGGATATGTAAGTTTAGTTCGGGTAAAACATATTACTGCCGTATGTTCCTTTCTTTATAATATGCTTTTTTATAGCTTTGTAAGGAAAATATGTATGATGATTGTACAAGTGTGTAATATGCGTTTCTGATAATTGATGGTAACTTTGTGATATGGATGTAAAGTGGCTAACTAATGTGTTTTCATCTTCCATGCGTAGCCACTACCGTATTTTGTTTTATTGTGCTTCATTTTGTTTGCGTGTGTAACTGTTTTTTTTATTTCTTTTGTTTCACCGAGATTTAACCCGATATAGAGTTAAGAGTGTTTTCTGTGTGCTGATTCTGCATTCAGCCGCAGGTGTAGGAACTAGATTTATTTTTTGTAAAACTCATAGGAACCTTTTTGTTTCAAAACCTGTTGTTTTGTTTCTTTTATTTCTTGTTGACCCTTTTTCTCCCATCGACCGCTGTAATACTTGTTTGTAAACAGCAGTCCGATTAAACCCCAATAATAGAACATATTTTTGCCTGCGTGTGCTTTATTCCTCTTACACCCGGCCACATAAAGAATCTTCCAATTACTGATTCTTTAACCGGAATCAGGTCATAATTGGCCGCTCAACCAGCATTGTACAGAGTCACCCCACTACGTCTGGGGTCGCCATACTCCGCGAGTAATTCCATGGTATCTAAGTGTGTGCAATGGCAGAAGCATGTGCTTCATTGATTTAATGGTCGAGATAAGTACCAATGACCTTATCTTGATAAATGCTCGGGTGGATGCTGGGGTCTCATCTTTGGACTGCAACGTATCATTGTTAAATAAAATTGCACTTAGTATTTTTGCGCGTCTATTAGAATTAAGCCGGTCGGAATGAAAGCCAAGGTTCACATAGTCATAGGCATCAGTGTTAAGCCAGTTGGCTTGGTAGCCAAGGCTCACATAGTTATACGCCAGTAGCGCTAAGCCGGTCGGCGAGGTAGCCAAGGCACACATAGTCATAGGCCATTAGTGTTAAGCCGGTTGGCATGAAAGCCCAGGCACACATAGATAGTAATACATGCGGTTCACATAGTCGTTCGGGCAGCAGCAGTACACATGTCTTGGCGATAGATCTGTTGGGGGTGTTCCTGTCCACGGCTTGAATTGATCATTTCTGTGTCTCCTGCTTTGATGGGGGTTTATTCATATGTTATATGTGCAGCAGCAGCAGCAGCATTCCTTATATGCACACAGCAGCATGTTGTGGATATATTGGCAGTAGCAAGTCTCCTTACTTGCTCCGCCACAGCAGCAGCGTAGCAGATCTATTCAGCCAAGATCAAATACATTGTATGTCATGCACACTACCATGCTAAACACCCTGACAGTTGTCATGACAGAAATGTGATTGACACAATGTGCGGTCGTATTTATTTTTTAATGTGCGAAAATTTGGGACTCAATGTGCAATGGCCTTAAGTCCCCTGATGAGCACTTTCAACAGACAGAGCTTGGATGTCTGAAACACTTTATCTCAAGTCAATATACAGATGTTTACTTTTAGAATCTTGTATAAGTAACACATCTGCTAACAGACACACGTTGAGATGATGACATTTCTTTGAGATATTTGGCTGTGGATGTGAGGCAGATGGGTTTGAAATGACAGATTTAACAGCGAGTATTCATCTCATCGAGAACAAATCTCACCTGTCAATTGTCTTTGTTCATGCTCACAAATCTCATTCTCGAGTTGAAGCAGATAATGGATTACACAAGCAGATGTTTCACAGCTGTGATTTCTCCATCATTCACCTCTTCCAGTGCATCTAGAATCCATCAGATCGATGCATCACACACGCTGATGTTTTTATGAATAATTCATGTGATGAAATATCCTCAGCTCAACCGTGGTGACAGTCGGTCGGTGGAAATGTCACAGTGTGTGAATGACAGACAGACAGACGGATGGTTGGTGCTTTGAAAGCTGCGAGTCAGACAAACCCCCTTCAGAGATCGTCAATGAGGCCGTGGAACTTCACAGACGCTTTCAACCCCTTCTCCATAACTGCAGAAAAACACTGCAAGAACGAAAGCCAAACAATTCAATGTTAATATAAACACTTCAGAGCAATGAATGAGAACATTAGAAACAAGATCAGCAAATCAACAAGCACCCAGCAACACCCTAGCAACCAGCCAGCATCACAACTCCTTAACAACCACATAGCTTTACTCTTCAAATAACCAAACGGTTTAACCTTTAAAGAACAAAGAGATGAAGAAATGACGAACAAATTTCACAGCTTCTGATGTTCTGGTCTGTGTCTCATGATCTTTACAGCATCATCTCCTCTTAATCCCACTTTACTCCTTAAATCTCAACACATCCACCCTTACTGCTCATCCATGAGCCTTTAAAGGGACACTTCACCCAAAAATGAAAATTCTGTCATCATTTACTCGCCTTCGAGTTGTTCCAAATGTGTATAAATGTCTTTGTTCTGATGAACACAGAGAAAGATATTTGGAAGAATGCTTATAACCAGACAGATTTAGTCCCCATTGACTCCCATAGTAGGAAAAATTACTTTATCATTTTATTTGTTCTGTTGAACACAAAAGAAGATATTTTGAAGAATGTAGGACAGCAAACAGTTCTGGGGCACTTTTGACTACCAGTGTATTTTTTTCCTACTATGGGAGTCAATGGGGGGCAAAATCTGTCTTGTTATAAGCATTCTTCCAAATATCTTTCTCTGTGTTCATCAGAACAAAGACATTTATACAGATTTGGAACAACTCGAAGGAGAGTAAATGATGACAGAATTTTCATTTTGGGTGAAGTGTCTCTATAATGCTGCAGGACAAAAATCAGACCGGCCATCTGAGGAACCTGGACGAGCTGGTGGTGGTGTTTTAGTTCATCTGTTATAAACAATCTCTCTCCCAGGACGACACACAGCTGAATAATTCACAGACGTCTCTTAAAATAGTGATGAAACTAAGGGTATTACATTACTTTAAAAATGTCAAATTATTTAAAATTACAACTTGTAAAACGTATTTAATGACGTGCACCAACCTGACATTTATCAGAAATACTCTTGAGAACACGGTTCAACCTTCTAGTTCAGATCTACCTTCATTATCTATTCTAGGTCACGCTTTTTTCCTATCTGCATTCGGCAGACACTTTTATCTAAAGCGACTCTCTGAGTGCATTACTAGATGTTTTTTTCAGTATGAAAATATTATTGGTATACTGTGATAGGCTGACTGAGACCAGTTTTACTGCACCTATGCATTGTTGTTCTTTTGTTGCACAAATTGCTTCTATTGTTTTCCGCTACTTTGTACGTCACTTTGGATAAAAGCGTCTGCTAAATGACTAAATGTAAATGTATGTGTGCTCTCTGGAGATCAAACTCACCATCTCTGTGCTGCTTTAATGCAATGATCTGAGTTACAGGAACACCTTTCATGTATTATGCCAAATGTGCTTTAACTCTCTTCATTTGCTTACAGCAACACCTGTTACAAATATATGACATCGAAACCCTTGTTTGAATATATTCACAACTCAGAATGATTCAAACAACAATGTGAACATATAAAACAACTGCTAGAGAAAAACAAGCAATGAACCAAACACACTGTGACAACTAGCCCCGGGTCCTCTTCACGTGGAGTTTGCGCTCGTTTTAAGGTCACATTGAGATGTGTTTTCTCTGGTTCAGTTATTCATTGGTCAATGACGAGAATAAAAGAAACGTCTTAATAACATTGTCTGTCGTGATGACTTTATGTGGATTCTCTGATCTGGATTCAGATGTGAAGGAGATGTCTCAGTGAGCTTCTGAAAGGTATTCATCTAATGACGTGAATATGAAAGCTTAGCTAATACATGAAAATCAAGCGCGTTGTGTTTATTTTGAACGAATATAATCAGTTAAACACAAATCACGCGCATGCACGCGACATGAATCTAGAGGCTTCTCTTGTAAAATAATACACAGTTTTACTACACATCACATGGCATATTGGTTATACTGGTGACTGTAGTAAAGCATGGTTAACGCACTCAACGCTAGTTGTAGTAAAACCCTCTCGTCAGAGAATGATTTCTAAACGCAACAGTGTTACAGATCTGAGACAATGGAACAGACAACCACATTACAGACATTTGCGCTGTTATTCAGGCGGTAAATGACCGTCTGTCCCGCACAGATTTGTCTGAGAGGCGCGCGCACAATTTCTTTGATTTTATTCCATTTTCTCACAGGCAGATAAAACACGCACAGCGCTAATGACACAATAACACACCACACGAACAACACACAGCACATAGATCATCTGACAAGTTGTTGTGGAGTAAAGTCAACATTGATTCACTCACCGGATGAGATGAAGCTCGTGTCCATCGGTCTGATTCATGTGTCTGATCTGTGATGGAGAATCTGATCCCGCTCTTTCTCCTGTTGAGCTGAAACTAGTTTCTCTCTCTCTCTCTCTGTGTGTGTGCGCGCGCGCGCACAGGAGGCTGTGTTCACGACACAACATCAGCGCACTACACTTAAGTGTGTTTCTATAGTGCACACTTCACGCTACTGTACGCATCTGAGAGGAGTACACACTACACAGATGTGAAAAAGCATGCGACACTAAACAACTGTGATGCATTGATAAGCACACTTACTGTAATGTCCAGTTATCACCTCTGAAATAAACTGTTTAATTTGCATTTTAAATTCACTCTTGTGTAAAAGTGACAAATCAAGCAAGATATTTCAAGGCACTCTGGACTGAACCATTAAGCGTTTTGTATTTTTTGCATGTTTAGAAACACACCAGGACACCACTCTTTATGTATGCCATGTGTAGTACGCATGCTGCAAATTGTAATGTAGAGAATACGTTGATTAATTGCATTTGTCAAAGCAATAATACACAAGAGGCTACAGGTAGACATGATAAAAGACAGCTTCATTTACTAATGATCTGAAACCTAGAAACAGGCTGCAGGCTGTGCGCGGTTGCCTAGCAACCAGAATATTAAAATAGAAGGCACAGTCACAGGTGTGCCTCTTTACATCTCTTTACTTTGGCTCGTCCAATCAAAATGATGAGTCGGAACAGATCATACAGCAGAGCACAGTGTGTGTCTGTGTGATACAGTATCCCATAATGCACCGGGCTGAACACGGCCTTATATTTGCATTCACGACACAGTCATTGAGTCAGAGAGATCTTAGAAACCCCAGCTGCAGTCTGACATTATTTCTGGCTCGTTTCTAACACTGGAGACAGAAGGTCAAGACGAAGGCAATGCATTGTGGGATACAGTGTTAAATATAACACATGATCTTTGTACGTCTATGTGTATACTGTATGCTAGGTTATCATATCATATATCACATGAACGTGTAGTATAGTATATACAACACGTGTAAAAATAACCCAGCGTTTATTTTGTGTGTGTGTGTAGTTTTATTGAACAATAACTCTGAATTCAACAGTGTACTGCTCAAGCAAACATGTCATGAAGTCTTCGTTCCGTTCCGTGTCTCACTGTCAGAACATTCCTGTTGAAACATTCCAGAGAAAACCCATCAAGTTGACGGAGTCCAGATTCTGTAGGAGACCTGATGCAGAAACCAGAACGTTTACAACCCCTCTCATTCTTGATAATGCACTCCTCAAATGAGCGTTCTGCTTTCTCAGAATTCTTCAGTACTTGATGTGCACAGGATCTTTATTCATTTAACCGTCTGTGGCTGTCCGTCAGCGATGAATGATGCGGTCACGTACACCAGCAAACACAAGTGCACATAAAAATCATGATCATTTGTTGAGAAAACTCAAACCCAAACTGAGGTTTCTGTATCGTTTGAAAAGCTGCAAGAAAGAAATGAATAGAGAGTACACTTTTGTCTATAATTGATTATGGGGACATTGTTCTGTATTAAGGATTGGATGCGGCATTATGTTTTGTGTGTGGTGCAGATTCATCATTGTGTATTATATGAATCTGTTTCATGCTCATCTTTACATTTTAGGAGGAAAGTTGATATATATTTATTGCTAAGGCACTTCTGGGCAAACTACTTTCTTATATTTCTAATCTTTTAACATTGTACACAAATAGTTATTGCACCAGATCTCAATCGTATTTACACTTAAAAGTTCTAAAAGTGTCCTCAGAATGTGGTAAATGTGCCCTTGGGCATGGAATGATTTGCAAAGTGTACTTAAATTGGAGTCCTTACCATCGTTATGCACTTTTAAATGTATTTTGTATTGTGTTTTAAAAGATTCCTGTGAGTGTTTTTCTTGATTTACTGGTTATTATGTGTCTTTGTTTTATGTGAAACTTTGTGTGCCGCTGTCTTGACCGGGTCTCCCTGGAAGAAGAGACTGTGACGTCTCAATGGGGTTTGTATCCTGGTTAAATAAAATAAAATATCAAATAAAAATGATGAAATATTTCCAGAGTCACACTTTACATGAACATCACTCTTCTGAATCTCTAGTTCGGTTATCAGATGTCAGTATTTATTTCTGTAAGGTAACCTGAAAACAATTGTAGAGAGAACTACATCAAATCACTTGATAAAAATGTATTTGAAATGTTTTAGGAAATAAACAGGAAGAATTATTCAAAATTTGTCGTATACATTATAAAATCAGAAAACTGATTTAGAAATGGTCTCTTAATTTTTTCACTGAATGGATATCAGTGTGATGACATTTGAGTCAGTGCTGTTCAGTGAATGAGAGTAAAATCAGTCCTGTGTGTGTGTTTCATGTGAAGAAGCTCCAGACTCGTGTGTGTGTGCGCGCGCGCGCGCGTGTGTGTGTGAGTGTGTAAGTATGTGTGTGTGTGTGTGTGTGCTATGGGACTCCCTGCAGTCTCTCACATGACATTAGTAAATGTGTTTGGCGGGGTGAGAGCGCTCCACACCTGTTCCTCCTAATTAAGTTCACATATTGAAGCGTCTGGAAGTTAGATTCCATTCTTCTTCTCTATCTGGGGCGATAGAGCATCAGCTGCTCGTCCTGTGCCACATTACCACTGTCTCGCTGTACTTTTCTCACTCGAAGTTGGAGGTTTCGAGGTCTTAATAATTGAACTGGTTCAGACAAAAGCAAATATTCTCCTGTACAAAACAAAAATACTGTATGACTGTTGTCTGACCGAGACTGTACATGGCATCAATAAAATAACACAAAACTCACATTCATTTGTGATAAATACACACCATTGTGATTGTGCCACTGTGCTATAGGGTGTTGTGGGTGGTTGCTATGGCGTTGCTAAGGTGTTTCCAGGAACATCAGTGAGAGGAGACGAGGAAAGATTTCAATTAAACACATTTAAATAGACTTCACAGAATTATTCACCGAGCAGCATCTGTTAGGAGAATCCATTTACATTTTCTAGGACACAATGAATGAGATGAAAACAGCGCTCACACACACACACATGTTGGGTTTCCATGTTTTATGGGGACATTCCATAGACACAATGGTGTTTATACTGTACAAACTGTATCTCATATTCCCTCCCCCTAACCCTAACAATCACACACAACTGTCTGCTCTTTTACATTTTCACAAAAGTTCATTCTGTGTGATTTATAAGCTTGTTTCCTCATGGGGACCAAACAATGTCCCCACAAGGACAAGGGTTTTGGATATTGCCATCTTTGTGGGGACATTTTGTCTCCATACCGTAGGGTTTAAACCCCCCCCCACCCCCCCACACACACACACAGGCACACACACCTCTAAAATAATGATGACATTTTTGCAGGTTTTGTCCAAACTTGATCCAGCAAGAATCCCTCACAGTGACAGGCAGAATATTCTCAAACAATCACACATGACTTACTGACGACAAAATGATTTATTACAAAATGAATTTGATATTTTCTGCATGTTGAGAGTGGTTGTACGGGCATCACTTCAGTAGCCCACTGTGGGTTCCTCCATCTTTCATTACATTATTCAGAATGATGTTTAAATCAGTCAGTGATTGACATCACATGTGTTCCTACCGGGTTAAAAACAAAACACTACAGCAGGAGTCTTCAACTACTTTTCTTTGAGGGCCAGATTTCAAAAGTAGGCTTTAAATGGGATGCGGACAGTTTTTTTACCATATCCTCATTTCTTCTGTTATTCTGTTATTTATTGCATTTTGTTCCTTTTATACTGTTTTTGCTCTGGAGGGAGATGAACAGCTGTTTTTTAAAAATATAACTGTTTAAATCATACGTAATGAATGCAGTAATAAAAACAACTTTTCTGAGACCACGGTTCATGTGGTGTAGCCTTGCTGCAGTTACTTTCAAGGGCACAAGACACGTGCGCAAACCGACTGCCTGTTGCTGTGCATTGCCGATGATAACGATGTAAATAACATTACGTTTCTTGGACAGACCGATCAAATCACTTCATAAGTGTCAATATATCGTCATGAGCAGCGGCGGGAATTACTTTTGTATTGAATGTAGCAGCGTTTTGGACTTTGAAAGACATGCATTGCTTACAGCACACCGTTCTTAAAGTCCCCCTGAACCGGAAGTTGTGATCGTTTTTACTTCCGTATTCTGAGACATTTCCGAGTGAAAAGGAATTTCAACTCAACTCAACTTTATTTATATAGCGCTTTTTACAATTGTCATTGTTGCAAAGCAGCTGTACATGAGACATATTGACTATAAGCAAAACAATTCAAGTTGTACCTGTAAACACAAGAAAAAGGTGAAAACACAGAAGACAGACACACCCACATACAAAACACTCCACACACACAATATGCACACGTACTAACACACACAGACATAGACACACACACACACACACACACGGACACGCACGCACGCACACACACACGAACACAAACAAGTACGCACACACACACACACACACACACACACAACAGTATGCAAACGGTGGCGAGGAACCCAAAACTCTAATGGAGAAAAAAAACCTCAGGAGAACCCAGGCCCAACCAGGGGATTCCAGTTCCCCTCTGGCAAAAGCTGCTGCCTCTGCACAAGCTCCAGAGAGCTTGCACAACAAGGCTAAATAAAATAAATAAACTTACTAATAAGGTAAATTATAGTTTAAGATTATCATTAATAATCTAATAGCATGTAGTGAAGACGTGTCGAGTCGCCGCGTCCTTCTTTATCCAGCTCTATCATCTCAGCTCTTGTCAGGTCCCAACTTCCCATTCTCCGTTCTACCATCAGGTCAGGCCATGAACTGCATCCTGCTCGCTGTGGTAACCTTGGAACAATGAGACAAGACTGGCTGAGAGTAGAGTACTGTTCTGAACTCTTTGATGCAACAAGTACATCAGTTGTGTTTTTGGTTCCGGTTGATCTAACTAATGCAGCCTAAACCCTCAGAAGATTTATATTATGGAAGAGTAGTGTATGCAAGATTAAAAAGATGCGTCTTTTTCAAATTTCAAAGGAGAAAATTAGTGGGCGTGGCTTGCGTTTTTCACTTTGATTTGATTGGATGTGTAAAAACAGCCGTTGCATTTTTAAATGGAACTGGCAGCAGACTGACAGTTGAAGGGGAGGAGTTAACGGAGGCTCCGCCCAAGCCGTCTAACACACGTCATTTAAGATGGATAGTCATTACAGGACGGAAGCGCATTTTCAGATTTGAACTGAAGATTATGAGAGAATTTTAAAAAGAAAATGACCCCCATTGATAAACTGTTTACTATAACCACTGCAATATTTCATGAAAAATTAAGAATTGTCATTTTTTATTTCACTGGGACTTTAAAGTCTCTCCACTTATTTGAAATGTTAAGGCGGGCCATGTCAAGATGATTGGCGGGCACACAGTTTTCCTTTAACTCTTGAAATAGTTTTCCACACGTCAGGTTTTGTTGTGGGGTGAAGTCTACACGGGTCACAACGCTCTAGCACTAAACTAAACAAGCAGCAAAACTTCTGCTTTCATGAGATACATTCTCAGAACGCTAGAACATCGTCCTGTGGATATGCACTGTTGAATTGTTCTACACTAAATATACACTGAGAGAGTTCTCACAGATTCTCTAGAGAGGTGTTTGTGAGTGAGTGAGCGAGCTTCAGCATCCATCCACACGAGAAGAGCATGAGGACACACGAGACTAAAGAGAGAACACATGAGACATGCTGAGCGGAGTCACGTGTGAGTGTGTGTGTCACAGGAGTTTTAATGAGACTCATAACACACATAATGAGAATGAATGGACAGTATGAGGTCTGACATGAGACAGAAGAGGAAAGCTTGTGTGTTGAAGGGCAAACGGAGATGCAGGTCTCTCTGACCCAGAGGAGCATGAGCAAATATCGAGCCTGTCATCTCAGATTTGATTCAGAATGCTCACTGGCTGCTCAGAGGATGTCGCCATGGCAACAGCTTCATACTGCATCGCGGAACACCTTTATGCAGGTTCTCATCAGATGCATCTATTCAGATACATCTATTCATTTATTCAGAGAGAGAGAGGAGGGGGGAGTGAAATGATGTTTTGATGTAATATTAGCAGACAGCCCCTCACTAAACCAGTCCCAAAATATCGCACAAACTCTCATTTGAGATGAATTCATTATATATTCACTATACAGTTCACTCACATATTTGGATGTATTTAAAGGTAAGGGGTTTCTTTGTATTATTACGTGATAAGTCAAGTAGAATTTTCAATGCTCACACAGTCATCGACTGAACGCTCGACAGGTCCTGAAGTGTGACGTCTTTTTCAATGATTCTAACAAGCAGTTCAGCCCTGGTGTATAAAACTATGTGTTTTCATTTATACAGTACAGTATGTGTGTACTGTATGCATATCCATAATCACACATCCCAGAATAGTACAGTATGAATATATTAGAAAGCAAAGTGAATTGTCTTCTCTGAAAACAAATCTCTTTAAAGTGACAGTTCCCCAAAAATGAAAATTCTGTCATCGTTCACTCGCCTTCGAGTTGTTCCAAATGTGTATAAGGGGCTGTGTCCACCGAGGCGCATTTATGCGGCTGAAAACGCCCGCTGCAGGTGCAGCGTTCTGCCCAAAGCTGAGCATTTTTCAACTCTGGGCGCCCGGTCGAACGCCGGCGCTGAGCGTGAAAAAAAAGCATAGCACCAGCGCAGAGCGTGGACAAAAAACGTCAGCTGATTGTTTCCATAGGAAACAATTGAAAAAACAGGCCGGCCGCAGGCGTAAACGCCTCGGTGGACACAGCCTCTAAATGTCTTTGTTCTGATGAACACAGAGAAAGATATTTGGAAGAATGCTTATAACCAGACAGATCTCGACCCCCATTGACTCCCATAGTAGGAAAAAATACTTTATAAGAAGATATTTTGAAGAATGTAGGACAGCAAACAGTTCTGGGGCACTTTTGACTACCAGTGTATTTTTTTCCTACTATGGGAGTCAATGGGGGGCAAAATCTGTTTGGTTATAAGCATTCTGTCACGGTCCTGCCTTCCTGGTTCTGTATTTCTAGTCGTGTGGCAGGATCGGGACGGAGCCCATATTTTTTATGTGAGAAAGCCATGAGTTGTTTATGTTTTTTACTTCTCATGTGTTTTCTCGTGTCTCGTCATTGGTCCCGCCCCTCTCGTTTCGTGTATTGCCTCCCTGCCGTGTCTAATGTTTCCCACCTGCCCTGTGTCATTATCCCTCGTTTGTCTTCTCCTATAAATGTCCTCGTGTTTCTTTGTCCTGTGCTGGTGTATTGTATATGGTCAACGTTCCCTGTCTTGCTGCACTGTGAGTTTCTCGTGGTGTTTCTGCCGTGTTATGCCTGTTAGTTTATTATTTAGTTCTCGTTTTTGCCCCCTTGATGGAAGTTGTTGTGTTTACCCTTTTATATATATACTCTTAGTTCTATTTTCCCCATTGTGGGTGTTTTTGTTTCTTTGTATTTATATTAAAGTCTTGTTTTGTTAACCCCTTCACACCTGCCTGCATCTGTGTTCTTCCACCACGTATTTTGTGACACATTCTTCCAAATATCTTTCTGTATTCATCAGAACAAAGACAATTATACAGATCTGGAACAACTGGAAGGCGAGTAAATGATGACAGAATTTTCATTTTTGGGTGAAGTGTCCCTTTAAGACAGTATAAGAGCAGTACTGTGATGAGAGAAACATGAACAGAGCGAATGACTTGACATCAATCTGAAAACAGTTTTGACTCTGTATGCTAAAGAAGAAGCTAAAATATCTAGCGGCCATTGCCCGTGCACATTTTAAAGTATCAAAAGTGCATTTCTTTAAAAACCACCACATGATCATCATTATTAATGGTCTACATCAGTGCTGCGGGGGTTCCTGTGGTGGTGACACACTTTTCTATAATTAAAGACTAAAGTAACGTTCACATTCATGTATTTAACACTCAGAGACAAATGAGTGTGTCCTCTTACACTCAAATCAAACGGGGGTCATCATTTCTTTATTTATAAATAACAGGATTGTCTTTTCACACCTGCGATTTCACCGCAGCAGAAGAACCCCGCCGGACACCACCGTCAATCCCATAATCCACTGTAAGAGGTTTGTGAATCACTGAGGAACACTCTTACTGAATGACAATAATTCTGGCTTGACTCAAATGAACTTGAAATATACTTGTAAGAAAGAGTAATGTAGACGCAACAAAAGATTTGAGCACATTATTTTGTTATTGAGGTGTTTGTCGTGTCTGTTTGCATGGATAAATGCTTTTTTTAGATGCACAAATTCTTGTTCCAAAGGGAAAATGTCAAAAAGTGTGTAAACTCCGAAGGCGGGGTTTTCAAAAACGACGACGTCATACGCATGCGGGCATGTGCGAGAATTCTCCAAACAATAATGGCCGCGTCCATGCTGCATGTTTGACATTATTATTATTATTTCTCCAGCAAAAAGTAGATTTACTGCACCACTACAACCAGTGGAGACATAGTATTTATATGCACACGACAATAAACAAACACACACGCCGACAAACTGTATTAAAAGCGCTTTTAGATTAAAACACTGCATGCGGATGAGCGCAAGCACGTAGGGTTTCATCATAGCGCAACAGCGCCACCCACTGGCCTGGCATGCATATCACATCGTTTTGATTCGTTTTCCCGGATCCATGTAAACGCAGATCGTTTTGATAACGCTGTCGAGTCTCGTGTGTACGTGAAACTTTTTAAAAGGAAAGACTTTCCCGTTTTTTATCATAAACTGGCACCATCCAAACAGTATTCTCCTCATCTCAGATGGTTTCTATCGAGCATAATAAATCACATCAAAACATGACAAAAAAAAACTGCATACGATAAATAGGTAGAATTCAGCATGTTTCTCTTCGAGAATCAAAACTCATATGGATTTCAATAGTCACGAGTGTGCTTTTAGAGCTTTATCATTTGTTAAGATAGTGTCATATTTTCTTAGAGAATGTATGAAATACAATAAATTGATATGCAAAGATTTTCTTAGAGCGAGTGAATACACACAGCTGTCATCATCATCATCATCACCATCACAGCTGTTTCATTTGCAGTATATTGATCATCTTTATATCCCTGTCCTGCAGAAGATGAAGATGCAAACGAGACTTCGGCACTTTTCCTCAGTGTTACTCCCCTCCAGGTTTAATAAAGGCTCAAGTCGTTCCTGGGTTTTAACGGGCATTTATTCGATGACGAGGTCTTCAAACATGTCTTTACATGTCCCCTTATTACTCATTTCACATTGCCGTCAGAACTGGTATAACTAAAAAACACAGAAAACGTAAATGAACCTTAAATTCTTGACATACTTGCCGACAATACTAAACGAAGTCACATAGAAAACTAAGAAATAAAGCATACATTAATGCCATGTAAAATAATATCTTAATTAGCTTGTTACAAACACAGTTGCGTAACACAAATAAATGACAAGGAAAGAAAAATATACCTCATTGGCCGCATAGACCCGAGAGGGTAAACTTCATCTTCGCGCTTCACCAACAAACTTATGGATGACTTCACAATCTTCCGCGAACTTTGAGACAGATGGCTCGCGCGCCGCAGCACACATCTCTCTGATCCTAGCGAGTGCACCCCCCTACAGCGTCCCCATGCCAACAAATCATAATTTCCACACGGAACAAAAAATAAGTTCCCACCTTTTCCACAAAGTTTTAGCAAAAAGAAATAAACATGAAATGATTATTTATTTCAAACATATGATTTTTAACCTCTCATATATATTTGTATTTTAACTGTGAACCATATTGAACTGAAATATATGAGTTGCCTTTGACGGCAGCTACACTCAGTATAGACTCAGATTATGAAGCCTGTGTTTGATTCTCTTCTTGTTACTGAGAGTTAGTCATAGTGGGTTTGTGTTAGTGTCACGTTATTATTCTGATGATAATCCCATAAAAACAAACACAGATGACATCTCTTTTATCAATTATTTCTCATCATTGAGATTAAATGGACTACTCATCTGCGTCTCAACTTTTCTCTTGAGAAAAAGGGTTAGAGTTTCAGAAGAGATGTCAAGAAGGTCTCGAACTGAGCTGAGATCTGATGTCACAGGTGTATTCCGCTCATGTGCAGATGAAAGCTGAAGCGTCAGACTGACTGAACATCACTGGATGATTTTGGATGAGAGTTCTCGTGTTTTTTCTTCTATATACCTCTGATATATACAGTACCTCATCATGTGTATTTATACTTCGTACAGTGTGTGTGTCGGCCTGCGTGCAGCTCCGCCGCGGCGAGTGAGGATGCTCTGTGAGAGATAACAGAACAGCACGATATAAACAATAAGAGCTGAAAACAGAAGCCTGCAGCGCTCCACAGAACAGCATGAAGCAGAGGACACGTGAATCTCTCTCCAGGCCTCGAAGAACTCAAGTTTCACTTCCATGCATCTCAGAAAAAAAACAGAACATAATGTACAAACAGAAAAAGCTTTCCTGTAGTTCAGTGGTTAGAGTGTGGCGCTAGCAGCTCTAAGGCCAAGGTCGTGGGTTGGATCCCAGGGATTGCACATATACTCTGAAACAAATGTATAGTATCATGCAATGTAAGTTGCTTTGGATAAAAGCGTCTGCCAAATGCATAAAGATGTAAAAAAAAATGTAAAAAAAACTACACCAATACCAGTGTTGGGTGTAACTAGGTACTGAGTAATTAGTTACTGTAATTTAATTACTTTCCCCTTAAAAAAGTAAATTAAGGGATTACTCTTATTTTTTCCTGTAATTTAATTACAGTTACTTCTGATGTAACTGAATTAAATGCTATGTAATGTATAATTCTCAAATGTGTAATACTTTGGTCAGTTAATAAGAGTACTTTATGTAGTTTTATATTATTTATTTGAATGAATTAAAAGAGCCGTTTCATGTCTGTCCTTGAATCACTGAACTCATCAAGGTTGATATAAGATATAGAAAGTAATTAGTAATAAGTAATTAAATACTTTTTGGAGAGAAATTACTAGTTACTAATTACATATTCAGTAGAGTAATTAGATTACTGTACAAATTACTCTGACACAACTAATGCACAACAACACAAAAACACACCTCAGTAATATCTTTCAACATGAAATGTGTCTTATTTCAGAAAGATTCAGATCAATATTCTATAGGCTTTAGAATTTTAAAGTTTTACTTAATATTTCATAAAGGTATTTATAGTCTGTTATATTTGACCTGCTTCTCTCTCCTTTATCTTAAATGTGTGCTCTCACTGTGCGTGCGTGTCTGTCTCTGTGTGTGTGTGTGTGTGTGTGTGTGTGTGTGTGTGTGTGTGTGTGTGTGTGCGTGCGTGTGTGTGTGTGTGTTGAGATGAGATTGACAGCGACATCAGTTTACTGTACATGCTGCTGCACACATCACGCTGGTCTCCATGGTAACAGATACAGACGGTCTCTTCTGCCAGCAAAGCTCACAGCGGCTGCTATGGCAACAGACTGATCGCATGCAAAAAGGATTGTTGATACCGTGGCAACATGAGGCCAAACCATCACCACAGTCTTTGAAAATCAAACGGACAGCGATGAGGAGAAGCCACCCCCCCCCCCGGCTCTCTCGCTTTCTCTCTGGCTGGTGACAAATGATTCCAAAAGCTTTACAGAAATACAACATCTCGCTTTACAAAGACTCAGAATCATTATTTATTGCGTGTGACATTTTCATCTCAGACAACATAAAGATGTGTTGAGGATTTATAAGTCTAGTTACACCAGTTCAGTACATTCAGTTTTATTGACATGAACATGAAACATTCTAATAGGGCTGAACGATTAATCGAAATCGAGTCGCAATCGCGATGTGAGACGTTGCGATTTGCTAATCGCAAGAGGCTGCGATGTGGAAGCGATGTGAAAAATGGCACCTTGGTGTTTCGAGTCAGACGTGATCACCCAAACGTGTTTTTTCGTCAATTTTAACAATCATAGGTAGTTTAGATGGTTAGAGTAAGGTTAGGGTTAGGGTGTGGGTTAGGGTAAAGGTTTCGTAAGACTTGAAACACCAAAGATTTAGTCAAAACCAACAAGCCACGCCCACGGATCTGACTCGAAACACCAAGGATTAAGTGAGTGCCGTGAAAAATAGGAAACGGGTCTGTTCCAAGCCCGCTTTGAGTGGCATTCTTGCTAACCAACTGAGTGAGCGCACCTCCGTTATGCCTAATCAGAACTGCCCTATCCAACTGCGTGAACAAGTCATTAAAAAACAAACAGAAGGCAGGAGAGAGAGTGTGTGTGTTATTATGGCATCTGCAGAGTCAGATCGATCATATTAGGCAAATAAATACTAAAGAACCGTCCAATTCAGAAGACCGCACACACAGCCTGTGTCATACTCGCGCGTCTCGCGGACGAGCCGTTTAAACTTGACGCGCACACACAGCCTGTTTCGTAATGACGTTTATAGTACTTGAGTCGGGCTCCACACGGGCATCTGGCAATATGGACGAGGCTTGACGCACGTGCGCACCCTGTGTCAACTCACGCCTATCTCCGTGTTTCAAACAAATGTAAATTCCATCTAACTGTTTTGCTTATTTCACTTGGATGAAATTAAACATTCAGCACATTTTCTACTTGTTTTAAAAAATCCCACATACTTAAAATTATAAATCAGCCTATGTAACCTATTTTAATAATTCACTAACACAATAGAAAATGTTATGGATTTAAGGGTTACAATGGGAGTTGTATTTGTTTTAATGGAAATTATAATAGTGTACACTGGTATTAGGGTTCTATTGGTGTGATGTAATCTGGAAGTTGGGAACCATCTGAACAACAGTAAGCCCTATTTGAATAATGCCCAAAACACTGTCAGGCTTTGACAAAGGAGAGAACCCAGATGCAGGCAGCGGCAGTGAAGGGGTTAACAAAGACTTTTATTCAAATAACACAAACCAAAAAACCCACAATGGGGAAAAAACGGACACGGTAACAAAACAAGAATACAAACAAAAGACTTCCCACGGGGGGCAAAAATAAACTAACAAACCAAACAGCGACACAACGTCTTAAACAAAAACACGGCAGGGTAAAAACACAAGAAACTCACAGACTACGGAAAAGACTACGGACAGGAACGGGAACACTGAACGCAAGTACATACACATGTGGACCGAACGTAATACACGAGCAACAAGACAATGAAACAAGAGGACTATTTAAAGGGAAGACAAACGAAGGATAATTGACGAGGGGCAGGTAAGAAACATAAGACACGGCAGGGAGGCAATACATGAAACGAGAGGGGTGGGGCCAATGACAAGACACGAGAAAGCACATGAGATGTCAAAACGTAAACAACTCATGGCTTTCTCACATAAAACCTAAGGGCTCTGTCCCGATCCTGCCACACGACTAGGAATTCATAAACAAGGTAGGACCGTGACAAAACACACTACAAAAATGAATTTTGTAATGGTTTTAATGGAAACAATTAGAATTTCTTTATTTGTCGTTTTCTGTGCTCCACACAACAATATTGAGATGAAGCTTGAATTAGAAAAGTTGAAATTGCAAATCAAATCGCAAGCGCAATGTCTGTCAAAAATATCGCAATTAGATATTTTCCCCAAATCGCACAGCCCTATTCTAAGATCTATTCATGAACATGATCAAATTTATTTTACCCTAATCTTATTTTACTAGGATGCTAGTGTCACTTACAGGCTTCTTAACAAACATAACTAGCAGACCTCTTGTGATTAAAACCACTTTTAGACTTCTTGCTGTTAAAGAACATACTGAGCTAGAGACCAGCACAAAACCAGCAATAATCAACATAAACCACGTCGGATTGATCACCAGTTCTAGAGAGACCTGTTTTTCTCACCTGCTTCATCTGATTGATGTTATCACAGTGTCAAACTCCAGCAGGAGAGTTTCGCGCACGCACGCACGCACATGTCTGGTTTACTATCTCCACACACACGCGCGCGCACGCACGCACACACGGGATGTTTTCACATCATCATCACCATCCTCATCATCATGAGAGCAGATGGATGTTTGACAGCACTTGAGTTTATAGTCATCATGAAACGGAAGCAGCTATTCTCTTTTTTATCATATCGTGACGTATACCCGAGTGAAACTACGAAATGAGAAAAAAGTGTAGGCGTGTCACGAACTGCTCGGAGACTTGACAGGTGCGGATCTAAATGCAGCTTTATTAATGGAGATCAGGTACAAACAGGCAATGAGTTCAGGGCAGGCAGCAAACAATCAGAAACGGGGTCACAGGCAATGGTCGAGGCAGGCAGCAAAGGTTCACAAAAGATAGCAGTACAGTCCAATGTCCAAAACACAGGGCAATCCAACACAAACAAGAATGCTCAGAAATGCAGTAGACACTAAACAAGACTTCGCAATGACAGAGTGATTGGACCAGGCTTATATAGACAGAGGTTATTACAAACAGGTGAGAATGATCAGTGTTCAATGAGTCCGGGCAATGGGTTATGGGAAATGTAGTGTGCAACGAAAGTCCAAGTGATGAGGTGCGTGCCCTCTTGCGGAGCACGAGCACTGACAGACGTTACAAGGCGGGACTTCATTTCATCCACTGACAACTGATTGGATCGTTAAAAGGTGACTGATTTGAACACCAGTTGCGATCTGTCATCATTGAAGCCCCGCCCTCGCTCCATTCCTCGTGACCAGAAGTGAAGAGAGGACGTTTCTAGAGGGGGAGGAGCTTAACGTTTTAATCAAAGATTACAAGTGCAAATTATTTTTTAAATAATGATGTGCACGGAAAAATAATTGATGGTAAATACTTCACCACTGTGTAAAACAATGAGAATGATCATTTTTAATTCCATGCCGACTTTAAGGTGACTGCTTCACTGAGTCTGAATACTGAATAAAAAGAGAGTGGTGATATCATAACACATCTACAAGCAGCACATTTATTTATGAAAGATGATTGTTTGTATACAGTTATTTTGATCATTTCTGGAAGTCCTGTGGAGTGGTGTGTAACGGCATTATGATGGTAATCATTCAGTACTATGGTAAATAAATGTGAAGTATTGGTGTGAGATATGAGATCAGTGTGGTACAGCATGTGTTCAGGTGCAGGTTCTTACTGTAATAAGTGTTTCAATACTGCCCTCTAGTGTCTTGACACTCCCTCAACAATGTAAAAATGGTACAGAACAATATTTTTTACAAATCTAAAAATGCAAAAAGTGTTCTATGATCTTTAGGTTTAGGGATAGGGTTAGGGATAGGGGATAGAATATACAGTTTGTACAGTATAAAAACATTACGCCTATGGACTGTCCCCACGGGGATAGTAAACCAGACATGTGTGTGTGTGTGTGTGTGTGTGTGTGTGTGTGTGTGTGTGTGTGTGTGTGTGTGTGTGTGTGTGTGTGTGTGTGGTGCTGAAGTGTTTGTCACTCAGTGGATCCTGCCGTCTGTCAGAGCTGCGGGCACTGCACCTTTGTGAAGTCTTGTTGATGCTGTGGGCACTGTATAAAGTCCTTCACTTGAACTTCACGGGCACAAACTAAACAAAAATGAATTCAATTCATGTGGAAAAAAAGCAACAAAAAAAAGAAAAATCACAGAACACATATAATAGTTGAAATACATGTTATTATTGCAATATTACAGCCTATAAAACATCTTAACAGCAATAATTTACGAATGCTTTATTTATTGCATAGAATTTTTTTCACCATTACAGGATCTTGAATGATCTATAATAGTTTAAAACTTTAAAAGATGCTGCGTTGCTGTAGATTTAATTGAAAATCTCCAACAGAGGGCGCTACAGACTCATCTACTGCTGTCTGCATCTTAAGCGCCTGGAAAACCACACAGACATTAAGACAGCTGTGAATTCAAGACATCTTCAGTCAGTCAGACTTTAAATCACCTGCTTGAAACTTTTCAGCCGCCAAACCACATTTCAATGACTTGGGAAACATTTTTTAAATACGTTTTTAGGCAAATTTTTCATGACACTCAAACAGCAGATCCTGCTGAAACACCTCAGACTGGTCTGAGCTGCGTTTCCCAAAAGCATCGTAGCTCCACCGGGGACAATGGTTCTAAGATCAGCTCGAGGTTACAATGCTTTTGGGAAACGCAGTCCTGAACCGGTTTGCTGGTCTTTGGTGGTTTGCTGGGGTGTCTTGTTACTGTGACATTGGTGAGAGAATGAAAGTCAGTCTGTCCGTCTGTTTGTAAAGTGAATGAGAGCAGCGCTGTGAGATTATCAGGTGTTAAATGTCATCGGATTTTCAATTAATTTCAATTAATCACCCGGGAGACTAACGAGCAGTGTGATCACAGCGAGCTTTAACAGGGCCAGTGTGATTAATTAAAGTCTTCTGTTTCCAGCCCGACTCCAAAACCTTAAATGCCACTGAAAAATCATCCACTCTTCACACACACACACACGCACGCACGCACGCACGCACGCACACACACACACACACACCACAGAACATCAGACTCATGACTCATCAGATTAGAGACATCAGACCAATAATGTCAGACACCATCATAGTCATGACATCACACATCAGACTAGTGAAATCAGACCGATCACATCGCACATCAGACTTGAGACATCAGACCGATCACATCTCACATCAGACTAGTGACATCAGACCGATCACATCAAACATCAGACTAATGACATCAGACCGATCACATCCCACATCAGACAAATGACATCAGACCGATCACATCAAACATCAGACTAGTGACATCAGACCGATCACATCACACATCAGACTAATGACATCAGACCGATCACATCCCACATCAGACTAGAAACATCAGACCAATCACATCACGCATCAGATTAGAGACATCAGATCAAAGACATAAAATATCAGACTAGTAACATCAGACTAATGATATCAGACATCAGACCCCATTACCACAGTAAAACATCAGATTCATGAGATCCTCTCTCTTCATGAGATCTATCACTTTATTTTCATGTCAATGTTAAACCTGACGTGCTGTAATAGTCTGAAAGAAGAGTGTTGAATTATTTGAGCATCAGATCTATTTAACATGCGTGAGGCGACGCTCATGTGAGACAGAGTTTGTTAGTCTGGACCGCTCCTCAACACTTTCTCTAACAAAGTGTTATTCATCATGACATACTGTGTGAATCTAAGACGAACACTGCTGAATATCTTCACAAGAATACAAAAAGAGGTTTCTATAATAAGTCGGCACCTGTGGACGATTCAGCCGGTGGTTTAATCGATGCTTTCTGGCTGATCAGAGTAACATTATTCCAGCCAGCGCGTCTCTCTCCTCCTGTGGGAAATATAGAAATCAACAGCCATCGCTGACAAATAACAAAATTTAATTTGTGTCTGACGGCACTGAGCAGAAATGTTAAACTGTTATTTGCTGAGGAATAGGTAATGTGATTGTACACACACCCCACGGGTCTCAAACAAAGGACTGCTGTGTAATTGGGTAGAAGATATTGACACACTGGTTTTCACAGCTACTTCAACATATTGAAACACGGAAACTGTTGTAATGAGCTTTAACGCCTGAAAATCTCCAGACCCGATACGCTCACACAGAGCGAGTGAAGATCAGATTTGATCAGGACTCAGTCTGATATTGAACTCAGAGCGTATGCTGTCAGGTTTGTGTTGTGAACTGTTGAGTTTCATTTCATCCCTACAGCTTGAGCTGTAATCACGTAGGCTGTCTCAGAAAATCACGCATGCACGCAGCAAATGCTTGTCATGTGTAGTTTGTGGGTGATTAGTTTAGTCTGAGGCCTGTAGCACACACGCACGCACACACACATACACACACGCTCACACACACACACCATCACTTACACTCTTTCTTTCATCTCGTCAAACGTGTAGACGTCATTTGTTCTGTCAAACACAGAATGATTTGAAAGAATCCTCACACAGCTGTCTTTCTACACATGCATGCATCATAACCACATTTACTACACACGGCTCGTTGGAATGCTTGATTCTGATTGGCCAGTCGCGACATTTGCAGGTTCGTTATTCCCAGATAACAACCCCTCAAAACTAATAACACACGGATGCAGCAAATCATTTTGACAGGTGTTTTTGACAAATGAAATATAAATATGTCTTTTAATAACATATATGACATTATATTTACAAATGATGACAGACAGCAGCCATACACAATATGTGTTGTGTTGTGTGCAGTGGATTGTGAGGATGTTGTGTAAAGTGAAAGCTTGTAGTTGATGTTGATTTATGTGAAGGTTTATCTGGCCCCTGTGCACTCCCCCTTTGGGCCCTGGAGGATGTTCAGTGCCTCATATCCCATGATGCATCTGTGCCCACACCAGAAACTGGCAGCGTTTCCTTCCTCCTGAGGTGGGAATAATATCCACATGCCAGGAATTCTCTCTCTCTGTTGTTGGCGTGCGTGTGTTCCAGTTCTGCCAGCAGGTCTCTGTAACTGGGCATCACCCCAGACTGCCACCTGAGCTCTGTACGGCCCACGGGGTCCTGATGGGAGCGGTGGATCTACACACGTTCATCATCCTGAACACTTTAAACTCCACACACACACGAGCCATGATCCCTCAAATCATCTGCTGTCTTTAATACAAAGACATGTGCTTTCCTTTTCATCTTACGTACAGTTTTCACCTGGCACAGATAAAAGATGAAAACCTCCAGCAGATTCCCACGGATCTGCATGCTTCAAGTAAACTTACTTACAGTATTAACATTTACACATTTGGCCAAAGTCACTTTGTTATACTTCATTTCAAACATTATGCATACACATAACATCAGGGAAAGAATGTCATAGACAGTGAACAATAACAATAATAAGATAAACAAAACAATAAATAAAATCTTGGGTACACCTGTGGGGCGTTATTTACGTCATAAGTCCACAGTCTCTTTGAATGGTGGAAGGCAGATATTTCTAAAATCGCTGGCAAAAATCACAATCAAATAACATATTTCCGATGATTGATTAAACCGCAAATGGACTGTACCATAACCGTGGTTTGCTAAAAGCTTAAATTGCGTTTGACAAACGCCTCACATGAGCCCCGCCCCAGACAATCGCCTGTCTTTATCGATTGATGATTGGATCTTTTTAGTGGTAGGCGGGACTTTCTTAGCTAAAGCGTTGCATTCCTCTCCATTCATTGTCATGGCAGTGGCACATCTTCTTTATATATGTAATCTTTGGCCACACCCTCTTCTTAAACTTCTTAAAATATGACTCACAGAATCGTAAGATGAAAGGCAGGACTCAGGTACACACACGATTAGTGAGCCTCTGTTTCTCATCAGACACACTATATATCTCTTTCAGGCTAATTCGTGATTATTAATACAGAGGATCACACATGCTTCCTCTAAAAGAACCCTTGAGATAAATAATGAAGGAACACACGCTGTGTAAGCGGATGGAGACCGAGGTTTGTCACATTGAGCTCATTCTTCTCACACAACACGTCTGTGATCGTCTCATTGTGTCATTATAACTGTACATGTTGTGTGAAAGAGATCATGTACAGTCAGCTGGTCATAATGAGACTGATGCCAAGTTAAGAACTCTTACTGTGATTCACCCTGAACAGTAATGACCAATGACTGCCAAATAAGAACATGAGCATGAAATATTGATTTGAGTGTACATTAAATGCATTTATCATGTGTGAAGAAAGAGTTTGGAGGGACACAACACACAAGAGACAGATAGGAGAAATTAGAACACATGCTGTATGTAGGGAATCAAATCTCTATGTGATTTTAATAAAAGATAAACTAAATCTCAGGTACTATAGTGTTGTGCAGAACTTCTCTACAGCTCTTTCAATCACATGTAATGGAGATGTCAAACAGAGAACATCAGCTCTTAAAATCATACCTAAGTAGACAGCTAACTAGGTTTCGTCCGGGAGCGAGAGTGTGTGTTGTGTGTGTGTGTGTGTGTTGTGTGTTTGCGTGTGTGTGTTGTGTGTGTGTGCGTGTGTGTGTTGTGTGTTTGCGTGTGTGTGTGTGTGTGTGTGTGT
>NC_079894.1:2625362-2647742 GCF_024868665.1 Triplophysa rosa | reverse complement strand
ATACACTCACCTAAAGGATTATTAGGAACACCATACTAATACGGTGTTTGACCCCCTTTCGCCTTCAGAACTGCCTTAATTCTACGTGGCATTGATTCAACAAGGTGCTGAAAGCATTCTTTAGAAATGTTGGCCCATATTGATAGGATAGCATCTTGCAGTTGATGGAGATTTGTGGGATGCACATCCAGGGCACGAAGCTCCCGTTCCACCACATCCCAAAGATGTTCTATCGGGTTGAGATCTGGTGACTGTGGGGGCCATTCTAGTACAGTGAACTCATTGTCATGTTCAAGAAACCAATTTGAAATGATTCGAGCTTTGTGACATGGTGCATTATCCTGCTGGAAGTAGCCATTAGAGGATGGGTACATGGTGGTCATAAAGGGATGGACATGGTCAGAAACAATGCTCAGGTAGGCCGTGGCATTTAAACGATGCCCAATTGGCACTAAGGGGCCTAAAGTGTGCCAAGAAAACATCCCCCACACCATTACACCACCACCACCAGCCTGCACAGTGGTAACAAGGCATGATGGATCCATGTTCTCATTCTGTTTACGCCAAATTCTGACTCTACCATTTGAATGTCTCAACAGAAATCGAGACTCATCAGACCAGGCAACATTTTTCCAGTCTTCAACTGTCCAATTTTGGTGAGCTCGTGCAAATTGTAGCCTCTTTTTCCTATTTGTAGTGGAGATGAGTGGTACCCGGTGGGGTCTTCTGCTGTTGTAGCCCATCTGCCTCAAGGTTGTGCGTGTTGTGGCTTCACAAATGCTTTGCTGCATACCTCGGTTGTAACGAGTGGTTATTTCAGTCAAAGTTGCTCTTCTATCAGCTTGAATCAGTCGGCCCATTCTCCTCTGACCTCTAGCATCAACAAGGCATTTTCGCCCACAGGACTGCCGCATACTGGATGTTTTTCCCTTTTCACACCATTCTTTGTAAACCCTAGAAATGGTTGTGCGTGAAAATCCCAGTAACTGAGCAGATTGTGAAATACTCAGACCGGCCCGTCTGGCACCAACAACCATGCCACGCTCAAAATTGCTTAAATCACCTTTCTTTCCCATTCTGACATTCAGTTTGGAGTTCAGGAGATTGTCTTGACCAGGACCACACCCCTAAATGCATTGAAGCAACTGCCATGTGATTGGTTGATTAGATAATTGCATTAATGAGAAATTGAACAGGTGTTCCTAATAATCCTTTAGGTGAGTGTATGTAAACCAGAGCGAAATGAAACCCATGTTTCTCCAAGTGTCACAGCCGTGCTAAACTCAGCTCACGCTGACAGTCGTCTGATATCAGTCACACCTACAAGCTACTCATCAATTAAACTACAGTCAAACTACACTGTAAATGTAGAATGAGCTGTTGTTTAAACAACTTAACTTTTCATTTAAAAAAGCAGAATTAGCAAGTTTGCATCTCTGAAATCATTTTTATTGTAAAACCTCATTCTCATAACACAGTTCGTCATTAGCACCCGCCTTCCGACAGTCTTCTTCAATTTGTTGGCTGAACGTTCTGTCTTCTTCAATTTGATAGGTTAAAATTCTGCTTTCCCTCTGTAATTTGATCAGCTGTAATGGGTAGCTCCATTCTACATTTACATTTACGCATTTTGACAGACGCGTTTATCCAAAGCGACTTTCATTGCATTATACTATACATTTGTTTTGAAGTATGTGCAATCTCTGGGATCGAACCCATGACCTTGGCGTTGCTAACGCCACGCTCTAACCACTGAGCCACAGGAAAGATTGCTATTGCTAATTATTATTGCTTAAAAGCATATTGGGCGTGACTTAAAATGACATGTCTCCCTGAGGTCAGGGTTGATCAGTGTTGGGCAGTAACGCGTTACTTAGTTACTGTAGTTTGATTACTTTTTTGGTATGGAGTAATTTAACGCGTTATAATTCCTAAAATAGTAATTAGATTATAGTTGCAAGCCCAGATAACTATACGTTACAGCTGCGTTACATCGTTGCCGTTGTATCGTTTTATCATCTAAATTGTAAAAAGCGAAATAGCTTTTTCAAAGTCTGTATGCCTGCCTGTCGCACCCACGACGTCATCAAACTGAAACGCGCCGGCGCGGAGAGTACTACCAAAGCCACTCCATGGAAAGCCTGCCACCTTAAGATAAAAACTCGTAACGGCCGATGCTATCGCCGCGCGGAACGCAGGCAAAGACAATCTTCGGTACTACCAGCGAAAACAAACTCAGCATGGAGAGAGAAACGTATGCGTTCTGTAGCTGGAAATACAATCATTATTTCGAGTTTATTTCTGTCAAAGGCAAGAACATTGATGTGCGTTGTCGGTCATGTGGAGGTAAGCAAAACCCTCTCTCCCGCGAAAAACAAGCTGAAAGGGCAGTACAGCACGGTTACACCTCTGGGGAAAGTGACGTCACCGGGCACGGAGAGCAATGAATCAACTTCTACTGTCGAGTGCCAGGCTGCTATTAGCAACATGTTGTGTTTTGTCAGACGAGTTTTTGCTGCTCTAACGCTGTTATATTTGTTAAATGACGAAGAAATCATCACAGAAATATGCAGAAGCACTAGTTAAGATATACAAGTCATAAGAAACTAAGGAGAGACTTTTTACATTATGGAGTATGCAGGTTTAGAAATACAAGTTAACATATGAATGTTTGAAGTTAAAATGTCACAGAGTTTCATTATTAATATTATTTATGACAGGCTTTAGTATGGAATAAGCAGAAAGAATGTATTAAAAGAATTAAAGACGAGATAGAGTAGAGTATGCGCTTCCCAGTTTAGTCTTGAGAAGGCTAAAGAGGTTATTTTGTGTTTTTGAGGGGTGGGGGGTAGTAATATAACGAGTAGTGTAACTAATTACTTTTGAAATAAAGTAATCAGACCAGTAACTTGATTACTTTTAAAAGGAGTAATCAGTAATCAAATTACATTTCCAGAGTAACTTGCCCAACACTGGGGTTGATCGACCTAAGAGTTCAGACGTCCCATGCCTGACTTGGAATGCCGTTCCAGACATTTATTTATATATTTGATTTATTCTTATATTGGAAATCCCAGTTCCCTGTAGTGTGATGTCATCACTATTAATCACCCATACACAATGATGCTTTGATTTGGAGTGGCAAAGTACCGGCAACATGTGAGAAGGGCCGGTGCGCAAGAAAAAGTGAAGGTATGCTAAGATTACGTACCGACCCACTTCAAGCACTGCGTATAGCTTTGACCCTTTCTATACCCCTCTTGTGCGTCTAAGTCATATTACAGCTCTCTGTGTGTGTTTGTCAGTACATTGTGAGGTATAAAGTTAGACGTGAGGTTAATGCTTTTCTTTTTAAAGTCTAATTGAGGATTATCAATGAGATTACTACAACTTTACCTCACTCATGACGGAGCGCTCGTGTGTCCTGTGAGTGTGTATGTTATATATATATATATATATACAGTACAGTAGACATATGCACGTGTGCTCTTGAGTTAAGTGTGTCTGCTGATGGAAAACTGTGTTGTGTATATAGAACATACTTTACAGATATTCCATTACTGAGCGGTATTAAAGGCTCAAAATGAAGCTGCAGTGATTGAGACAGCTGCTCACAGAGAGAGAGAGAGAGACTCACCCGTAACCAGTCAGGACGAAGCATGACATGTGGTTCATGGGGATAAAAACATCAGCAGCCGTTGAATCGAAACTGAATCTGTCTGGAAACAGAACGTTGAAAACACGGTTTCTTATTTAATAAGCCGATCTACATTTGTCCATGTTTCTCTTGAGACATAACCTATCAAAGCAGCATGCGGGCAGCGACGTGGCACCGAGAATCACCGGGCGGAGGTCTAACTCAGATGACTCAAGAAGGCCGACGCGACGGAAGGCCAGCTGCGTGGAGAGTTTATCATCAGTGGAGCGGATTCGCAAACACACGAGCAGGCACTTGGGCTACAGCACCCTGAGTCTGGCCATGAAGGGTCTGGAGCAAACACCGGCTGAGCTGTGGGACCTCCAGGAACTTCAGAAGCTCAACTTGTCTCTGAACGTCTTGTCGGCTCTTCCGTCAGGTCTGGGAGCCCTGGAGAACCTCCAGGTGCTCAATGTGTGGGGAAACGAACTGGTCAGCCTGCCGCCGGAGATCGGGAAACTGCAGAACCTTCGAGTGCTGTTCGCGCACAGGAACCGTCTGAAGGAAGTTCCCGAAGAGCTGGGCGGCTGCGCTAACCTGGAGGTCTTGAGTCTGGCCAATAATCAGCTCACGGCTCTTCCCAACAGCTTATCCAACCTGAGGAAACTCACCAAACTCAACCTCGGCCACAACCGGATCGAGCACATCCCCGCCTGCGTCTATGCCATGAAGAGCCTCGTCTTCTTACACCTGGCCAACAACCGTCTGGAGAACATCGCCGACAAGATCCAGGAGCTGGTCAACCTGAAGATCCTCATAGTAGAACAGAACAATCTGCATGTCCTTCCCAGAACTCTGTGCTGCCTGAACAGACTGGAACTGTTGAATGTGGACTTCAACGATCTGCAGAGCGTTCCTGAAGAGATGTACATGCTGAAGAATCTGAAGAAGCTCGCCTGTCATCCACTTGATAAGGGTCTGCATATTATACACAACCCGCTGGTGAAACCCATTCAAGAGGTTCTAAAGGGAGGCTTGAAAAGTCTGTTTAACTACCTCAAACCTGCCTGATGATCTCCGTTATATAGATCATGTTGAGTTTGTTCTATACGATGATGCTAATCTGCTGCTACTGTATATCACAGAAGTGCTGCAATACATGACGTTTGTCTCTTCATCACCGTCTCTGAAAAATAAAAGTGCAGGTGACTTTACACACTTTTTTTACATCAATTTCCTACAAAATCAACTTAGAAATGATTATTATAAGTAAGGAGACTGACTTTTGTTCGATTTTCATCAAGAAAAGTTTAGATTGTACTCTTGTAACTTTAATTGAATTTATCACTTCACAATGTGAATTCTCACACAAATACAGCACAGAACAGAGAAAAATGTTCAATAGCTATTATAATAATATTAATTTAGTGATCTTGATTTTGCGTTACAAACTTTAAAACAAATCAAGTGTCCAAAGGTTTGTAATCATATTAAAAGAAGTGCTGTATGCGTCTTAAATCTTTTTAAGTTTGTCGTGAAGCTTCATAAGAGATCTCAATATGTTTACATGCACAAAATAAACAGATATCTATAAAAAACTGCTTAAAAAGAAACCAGTTTTCACGTGATTATATGCATAGTAATAAACCGGCTCCTCATAAAACTGCGTTTACATGGAAGTTTGAGACTTGCCGGGTTTCTTGCGTGCAGTGACGTCACCGTCGATAGTCTGTTTAGTCATTAGAAATGCAGCGGGAAAACGGTCAGAAGCTGTATTTTATATCTCTCCTCATGTCCGCAGTACCTGCATATGCAACATAGTTTTTTCCTTTTGACGTTTCTTCATCAACTGCATGTTTCCAGAGTGAACTTTAATGCGTTATTTTACTATTACTTCCGTTTGGGACTTTTACTACTGCGCTGTCAGACATGCGCACATAAACACAACTGAGAGAAAGCCGGCAAAGGCGTTTTACATGCAGCGCGAAATCAGAGTAATGGGCAAAAACCGACCTCTGCCGAGTGGGTTTTGCTTAAGCCGTTTATCAGCTTTCCCCGATAAAAGAAAACCGTTTTACGCGTTTACATGAACTTACTTGTTATCAGCTTATTAAGCATAACCGCAATAAGAATGTGCATGTGAACACACGTCTCTAACTTGGATGTCTCAGATGTGCCAACATGAGGTCACATTCATCTGTTCTCTACATTCATCTCATAGCTCTATAATCTCACGCTATGCCAACAACTGACTCACTGCGGTCTATTTTTATTTCTACTTTAAGAGGCGACGCTCAAACTATAAAGATATAAAACATCTCTATTGAGTCCTGTGAGCAATAAAAAAGCCCACAGTGAGAACTCAAATATTCCTCTGGGCTTACCCAAGGACACTAACGTGAGCTTTTGAAACATCCACTTACAGTGCTGTGAAGTGGCATTATGAAAAAGACATCGGTCCGTTTTATTGTCACTTTAACAAACGTTCTTGATTTATGTAAGATGAGCTCTCGATCTTAACCCAAACACATTCAGAGTTCTGTTGCGTGTCTGGACGTTCGGACAAAGACGGGTCATGTCTATTTCTGTACTGTTTAAGCTTCAAGTCTTATTCAATTTATTGTGTTTATCAACATTGATAGGCTGTACAAGACACACCTGGCCTGTATCACGAAGCGAGTTGAACAAACACTGAATTGCAGAGTAAGTTTTGGGTTGACAAAACCAGACAAACCCAACCTGGTTTAGATCAGGTTCAGCTGTAGCACAACACTTGGTATAAAATTTGTTCTCTGTCAACTCCGGTTTGGTCCAGAGTTCGTGAGGCACGTGCACCTCAAAGTGTGACACATGCAGCAAACAGCCAATCACACGGAACATGGAAAGCATCGTTTCATCAGTTTGATTGACTTCTCGCGAGTCTCAGCGCGATTCAGTTTTCTGTTGAAGATGACGAGATCATTATGAAAAAATGTCATGAATTGAAACACATTTACAAGGCAGGAATAAACACGGCTGCAGTGGAAGTTTGAATTTGAATTTATAGGTTTACAAGAAGATCAAAAGATAATATGTATACTTCATTACTTTAAAATGCTTTATATATTAGAGTTTGATTTTATACGAATATAGTTTCAATATTAATTTAAATGCTATGTTTAATATTAACTATGAACTCATATAATAATTATATGAATGTGTTTTGAATTATAATCAATACATGTAAATATACAATACAAATAAACACTTAGCAGCAAAAGATTTTCCCTCTAACATCTTATCACTTTAAACTTTTTTAAATTTGGAGCAAGAGATACGAGGGGAGTGGCTTCACTGCGTCACATACACGTCACTTTTCTCAGAGCTGATTGGTCCAGTTTTGGTTTGCTATCTCTAACCCCGAATAAAACCTGCTCCGGAGCATAAGTTACCATGGCGACGAAACCGGCTCAAAACCAATCCACCTTCTTGAGCCCGAAAACTCGGAGTATGCTCAAACTAAACGCGAAAACTTACCTGATACAGGCCAATGATCTTACCTATCACACACGCGCACGCACGCACGCACACACAATGTATATAGACATGGGGACGTGTGGCTTTTACGACAGAAACTTGAAAGCAACTTCCTAACAACCAACCAAGCACCCGAGCAACCACTGAACACACTGAACACGTCACAATTAAAACTAATTCACACAAATCATCCTGTTGAAATGTTCTCAATGTAGTGTGTTATCGGTGAATGTGTGCAGTCTTGTGTAACAGTTGTTGTGTGTGAATTAACATCATGGAGCCAGAAGATGCTGGAAAAGCAAAGAATGTGCAGGATTTTCCTGACAGCTTCACTGCACCAGAGAATAAAACCAACACAAACACTCATGAATCATTGACACAGAGTTTAAAAACGAAGAGAACAGTAAGGAAACGCATAATATTATAAACCAGGAGAATTTAAAACTAAACTAGAAAACAGGCTTATTTGAATAGATATTGTTATTATATTGTCTTGCAGAATATATGTAAACACCTGTTATCTGAAATCTGGGGTAGAACTAAATGAGTATAACTGTAAAACACTTGACATTTTTAAAACACTGTTGCCCCTGAACAACTAATCCTCACAGAATCCTCTTGTTCACATCAGACTAGGGGATAGCAAAGAGAAGCGGACTTTATCTGCGGATAAAGGTATCTGCAGAGGCACAAAAGTCCTGTTTCGGGATAATGAAATGTTTTATTTCACACAAAATGGCTGTGATTACCAGAGAAATATTACAATCTCCAAAAAACCTTATGCCTGGCGCTGACACTGTCCCTCACACATCCTTCAGAAAATATCAAAGACATGTTTGCTTGAGACAAACGATGGTTTAAAGACCCCTGTATACCCCTGTATGTTTACAGAAGACATTTTTTCACCGTATACTGCACAAAATGCAAAGCTTTTCCATATTAAATACTTTCAAAAGTGATTTCACCAAGCCAATGAACGTGATTTCATTTCTAATGTTTCCTTTTCTATGACTTGGATCAACAGCACCCTCTAAAGGTGTAGCGTCAGTAATACAGCGCCTCATTTCATCACCAGTGCACTAGCACGGCACGTGCTCGCAGGAAGTCTCGTTCCATAGTCATCGGGTATTTCCGCTGAGGGAGAGGACGCGTGCGGGAAAAGTATCTAAACATTGTGTACTTTTATGACGCACTATTCGTTTGTTGTTATCACAGACCTGCAGTGAAAGAGTTTGGGTTAACGTCACATGTTTATTCTCTAAGCACCTGTAAATGATCCCATTCTGACTTTGTTAAACGACCCAAACCTCTGTGCTGTCTTCGAAGCGTTCTGTCACTAGCGTGTTTTGCTCACTTCTCCCCACCAGAGCCGTTGAAAAACAGAGTTACGACGCTCGCATAGAAGAATGGAATGCGGAAGAAACTCGTGAAAAAAAGAAGCTTTATTGGCATGATAAAACAAATGTTACATTGCCAAAGCACAGGAAAATTCAATATAAACATTCTGCACAAATACAGATTAAGATAAAAATAAAATAAAAGTATCTATATATACATATCGTGTTTCTGGCACACCCCACGGTGCAACACGATCTCACCATCCAATTTGGCAATACCACAATCACTCTTTCCAAAACAGGCAGGAACCTCGGAGTCATATTTGATGAACAGCTGTCCTTCAATGATCACATTGCAAAGACAACGCGGTCATGCCGATATGCCTTATTCTACATTAGAAAGGTCAGACCCTATCTCACTGAGCATGCGGCAGAACTCCTTGTCCAGGCCCTGGTCATCTCAAGGTTGGACTACTGCGATCTTCCTGCAAAGGCTATCAAACCGCTCCAGCTGGTTCGGTACGCAGCAGCACGCCTCGTCTTCCAACAGCCCAAAAGGGCTCATGTGACGCCCCTTTTCATCTCTCCACTGGCTACCGGATGAAGCCCGTATCAGATTCAAGTCACTGATGCTTGCCTACAGGACTATCACCGGATCTGCACCGGCATACACTGACATATCGCTTATTGCACCCTGAACTCTCTGTAAGTCGCTTTGGATAAAAGGGTCTGCTAAATGACTAAATGTAAATATCAATATAAAGAGAAAAAGAGAAAAGTATTGATGACAGTTCTCAGTGAGGGTGACAGGATTGTGTTGTGTTGTGCTGGTTGTTCTTTGGTTGTGGCAGGACTTGACATATCTTGCAGCAGGTTTGAGCTTCTTGAGTTTTCTCCCAGTATGTCTGAAATCTTTGGTTGAAACTGGTTCAAGTCTGTGTGGAAGTTTGTAAACTGGGGAAGAATGTTTCTGTGATGTGTGTGTAGTTTGGACATGAGATGATTGTGTGTGCAGTGTGGACACAGTCGCTCTTCTCTTTGTGTCCATGTGTGTGTGTGTGTCTGCCCGTGATCACTGAGTCTGCGCACGCTAAACACTTTTCTCACTTTAGGGTCTGATGCGCTTGTGAGGAATTCTGCCCGTTTATATTCTCTGTTTAACCACAGATAGCATTCAGATAGTGTTTGACATATTTCTCTTTTATCTCTGTATCGCTGTTCTTAAGGTGAGTGGAGAATTTTACAGTTCTTTTTTGTATTTTAATTATTAGAGGATATGGTCCTAATTCTGCTCTGCAGGCGTTGTTTGAATGTTTTGAGCAGAGTCTCTATTGGGTGTTTGTCCCATCTGGTGAACTCTTGGTTGGTGAGCGGACCCCAAACCTCCCATCCATACAGCACCATTGCTTCTAGAACTGATTGGACTATTTTCAGCCAGATTCCAGTTGGGATGTCAATTTTGATGTTCTTTTTGATGGCGTAAAAGGCTGTGCGTGCCTTGTCTCTCAGGTCATTCACAGCCGTGTTTAGCCTATTGAGTGCTCCATGAAGCACGTGACCACACGGCGGCGAGATCGAGTGTCGTAACTCTCATAGTCAACGGCTCTGATCCCACATGTTGCATTGCAGTAGGTGAAGCATATCAGCAAGCGGTGTCTGTTATATCTATCCGAAATTAACATCGTCGCACTTATACGTGTACCTTATATGTAAGACAATAAGTATAATAACAACACAAATAAAATCGGTTGAGAAATAAAAGTTTTTGTGCTTTTTAGCCAGAAAACCTTGGTTAATGTCTACGTGTTCTCAGGGCAGTCCTGCCCAGCTCAATATGGCGGCGACGTTGACGTACAAATGTTTAGGTATGTTTTGGCCCTGAATCGTGTGTGTCATGCATTACGTTTTTCATTGGTGCAATAGAAAGAAGAGCTGAATTAAAACAAAAAGTAAAACTCAAACAAAGCACGCGGCACACGTCACGGGGGTTTTAACATTCTCGACGGAAGTTCGCTGTCCCTGCTCAGTGCTCACACACACTGAGATTATCAGACATCCTTGAGAAAATATAGCCATGACACTGCTTAAATCCACAGCGGGTCACGCTTGTGCTGTCCTGTGTGTTTTAGCTGATATTGGACTCAAGGACTACATCGTAGTCAAGGTCAGGGTGGCATATTTAATCAGCACGATATGATAACAAAATATTAAACATCCCAGCCACCAATCAGCTAATCAAGTAATGATGTTGAGATGTTTCGGGAAGGTCAACGGAGGAGAGAGTGTTGAGTAACCCTCAGCAAAGATCATTAGTGCCACACGTCTCCAAGTGTTCAATCAACTTAATGTACGTTGGTTGTGTACATCAGAAAGTGTGCGTGTGTGTTTGTGACATTGTCTAGTTTTAGGACGTTCTTCCATGGCCTGTCTGTTAAGTTAAATACACCTGAAGGATTGAAGAATGATAACAGATATTATTTCTTATAAAAGGGTTCTGATGGATTTGAGAGGATCTCTTTAACAGATTTACAGCGCAGCTGTTACGATGTCAGTGACAAATGTGTGGCATTTCGTGAAACAGAGCATATCTCCTTAGGAGTCTGCAGGAGGTCTAACAAATGATTCGCTATGATGACACCACGTCACCCAACCAGGAGAGCTGCCAATCACGCGCAGCCATTTTCTTTACCAAACTCTTTCTACCGGTCTGAACTGGTCTTGGTTTGTCTTTCTATCTGTTCTTCCAGCTGTTGGAAGTTCTTTTCTTCTTTGTTTTGTGTAAAAGCCGTGTTGCGTCTGAGCCGTGGCGTGGCGTGTTTCTGAATTTCACATGAAAGAATTCCAATTGTGCTGATCCTGTCGTGGTAATTTGGGAGTATTATCTTAATAACGTGGCAGGATTATTGGGGCTTAATCTCATAAAAGAAAATGCCATTATGGTCGCTGCTGGATCCGAAAGAAGATTGCGTTTTTATTTTCTGTATCAGTCATACTGTATTTGAGGCTGTTCTCGCTTGGACGGGCTTTACGAGTGCACACTACAGTCCTGTTTTTTTGACCGTTTGCTGTTTTTATTGGCTTGTTTTATAGTGCCTAAATCCCATCATCTCTTTTATGCCCGTATCTCGATTGTTTTTTTAAAATGTGACTTTCTTAGAGGCGTATGTTTGTTTATTCCACAACTACATGATTGGATTTCTATCCAACCAACCTTTTTTGTCCCTTGACGCCAATTATGTGCTGGAACCTTTAGAACCCCTGATGTTGTCTGGAAACACAGGTCTTTAACACAAGATGACTAATTAGTGAGGTGTGTGTGTGTGTGTCCAGGATGCAAAATATTCAGTACTAAATACCTAGAAAAAAACCGATTATTTAAAGAGACAGGCAGGCAGATAGAAAGAGATATATAGGCTATACTGTATGAAATGAAACATCGACACAAACAAAGAGATGCCACATACAGTAGATATGATGCTAAAAGGGGTTCATTGCAGTGATGCCATAGAACCATTTTGATTTTCCACAGAACCTTTCAATCAGAGGTTCTTATAAGTAGCATTTCTGTCTTATCTTTTTATAGTCTGTAGAACCTTCTTCCACTAAAAGGAGCCCACAATGCTAGCGAAAGCTTCTGTGGATGTCAAATGTTCTTTATGGAACCACACAGCCCAACAAAGAACCTTAGGGGAACCTATAGTGTCTCTGCGCAACATTAACTGGTATTATAAACGTATATATAACTCATATAATATAAACTTTTGATATGAAAATGATCTGCACGTAAAATTCCGTTCTTTCCCAATTTGTCCATCTGAGCATCCCAGCCCACAGTGGGAGGAGATGAGACACGACACCAGCTGCCGGAGCTCAAACTCTCTCTCTCTCTCTCTCTCTCTCTCTCTCACACACACACACACACACACACTCGCAGAGCAGAGCTCCCGTTCACCCTCTACCGGAGAGCTCACCCGCGCGCGCGCGCTCCACCCGGTCACCCACAACCCGACAACTATCCGCACAGAGGGAGGCGGGAGAAACGTTTCCAGAAGAGCCCGAAGCGACACGAGACATCACTGACACCCGCAGCTGAAGAGAGAGAGTTCGCCCGGCGGTCAGCCTCGGGTTCATCCTACCGCCAAGATGGACAAAGTTTTAACTTTCATCTTCATCGCGATCGGTGTTGTGCTGCCGGCGCGAGCGCAGGTGTATAAAGGTAAAAGCTGATGTGGATTCCTTTCCTGCTCTTATATCGTATGCCGTGCGAGCCTCTGAAGTGGCTTCGTTCTCGGGATGTCTCCTTAAAAGTTCTTTTGGACGCGAATTTATAAGGTCTTTTAACCGGACGCGTCGCGTTATTTAGCGCATATTTTGGAGTCGTCCGTAAAGTTTGACGCTCTGGTGGAGACTCGCGTCTGTGACTCCGTAATAACAGGTTGTGTGATCATATTTAGACACAAAACCACACTCGAGCCCTCAAATGACACGTTTCTTTAACAAGTAACTGCTGGTTTGTGTTTTATTGCTTATAGAGTTTTGCGCAACATGTTTCGATCGCAATTACATTTAATTCAAAGCACCTGTTCGTGGTTTAAACTTTACAATGTTACATTCTGATGTTTTTTGTTCCGCATATACATATTATATTTTTTGTTCTGCAGTTCTTAAGAAAAGCATCTGTGCTGGTGTTTGAACACAGAAAGCGATGCATTGATCTGCAGAACACATAATGTCAAGAACTTTATATTATTTCCCAAAAATGCATTAAAAGCATCGTGAAAATTCAACGTTTGAAAGCGAGAACATCACATGTCTCGTTCTGACTGTGGGAATGTGGATCTGTGTGACTGGAACACATCGCGTTTCATTGATGTTTGTCTAATGAGGCTCATTTAATCGATTATTTAATGGCTGTGATGTGGGACTTTAGTAGCCGCTCGAGATGATTGTGACGTTTATTTTATGTCACGTTATTTTGCATATTAGAGCGTGTTGATTTGATGTAAGTTGTTTTGTCATTATGATACATGCGTTTGCTTGTTGTTTAGGACATTTAGAGGAATGTCCTGGTGCTCAAAAATGACGTAAACCAATGTGAAAGGTTTTGGGTTATACTGTAGTTTGTTTCAAAGATTCGGAGTCCGGACTTATTTTGGATTCATCAGTTCAGATTTGTGTCGTGTGGCCTCAGGGGACAGAAAACGGGCGTTTATGTGTCTGAAGAATAGATGTTCTGTGTGTAATAGAGGACATTAGTACCATTGAGATCAATATGTGAATGTATAAGATAATGTCCGTGCAGTGGAGCGTAATGCCTGTGTGAGTCCTGTTAATGGTCTGTTCGTGACAAATCAGCTGTTATAATGTGATGTGGTCATTAAACGCAAATTGCTGTAGGTTTAAGACATCATGTGGTGATTGTGTATATGACAGGAGGATTTCTGTGATTTAAAGAAACTTTATGCTTTGGAAACAGCTGGTATTAAGTGTTTGGTGTTGTGTAGAGGATCGGACTCTTTGTAAAGTGTGAGTTTGTGTGTCAGTTGTGTTGTTGGTCTGTAGGGGGCAGCACGACTCGCTCATGATGACTGTCTGATCTTCATCTTCACCGTTTCTCTAACCGGACACATGCAGATCAACAAGAACGCCAGAGAAACAATGCATGGAATCTTTTTTTAGTATATAGTTTTAAAATTTAATTTAAAATTTAGAGGTCTACAAATGTTTATAAAAAATAAAAATATTAAGGGAAACAATTTCATCAAGTGATGCTTTAACCACTTATATTTATAGTGAGAAGAACAGCGTGGCGTGTTTCTTAATTATTGGGCGCTTTCAAAACCGCCGGGATGGGCCTTTTTTCAGTCTATTTAATTGATTTGCAAAAAAATCAAGTGGCTTATTCCCATCTTCTTTCTTCCATTGGACGGTTGAAAAACACTTGTCCTCTTTGGAAATGCCCAGTAACAACAGTATTTTTGCAAGTACAGGTCCCTGCAGAACACAGAAGTGTGATGGTACAACTATTAAATGATCGTCTCATCGCAATTCTTTGACACAATCGCAATTATTTCAGATAACCGCAATTATTGTAAATCCTCTAAAAACAAGGGTGATCTGCAGCATTTTATATTCACCGTCCTTGATCTGCACTCACTGTTTCGTTCGAATGACATTATTTCATCATTTAAGTTGTATCAGATTTTTATTTTCTGTGTTGATGAGTTTTATTAAAGTCATTCTAGGTTTGCTGCATCTACACAGCAATATCGACATCATCCTCATATCTCAGTTTTGTCACTCTAAAGGGAATGTTACCAGTTATTTAGAGAATTTTCACATTTCTTAATGTATCTATAGTTTATTCATTGAACAAATTAATCGTAAATAATCGTTATAATTGTCAAAGCATTTAAGCGGACAATTAATCGCCATATTCACAATTATTTAATAGACAATTAATTGGCATAACGGCAATTATGCCATAGACAATTAATCGGCATAACGGCAATTATTTAATTGACAATTAATCGGCATAATGGCAATTATTTAATCGACAATTAATCGACATAACGGCAATTATTTAAGCGACAATTAATCGGCATAACGGCAATTATTTAATCGACAATTAATTGGCACAATGGCAATTATTTAACAGACAATTAAACATCATAATCGCAATTATTCAATAGACAATTAATCGGCAGAATGGCAATTATTTAATAGACAATTAATCGGCACAATGGCAATTATTTAATAGACAATTAATCGGCACAATGGCAACGATTTAATAGACAATTAATCGGCACAATGGCAATTATTTAATAGACAATTAATCGGCATAATGGCAATTATTTAATAGACAATTAATCGGCATAATGGCAATTATTTATTAGGCAATTAATCGGCACAATGGCAATTATTTAACAGACAATTAAACATCATAATCGCAATTATTCAATAGACAGTTAATCGGCACAATGGCAATTATTTAATAGACAATTAATCGACACCATGGCAACTGGTACATGGTAATGTGTTGCAGTGATGATATTAGATGGTCAAATGGTATTGAAATATCTGCACTGTTGTATAAATCTGTATTTATTGCCTGTATTTTTCCACATATATTTTCTGTACAACTGCTTTGCAACAATGCACAATTGTGAAAAGCTCTATAGAAATAAAGTGTAATTGTACTGTAGTGCTACTGTACATTTTTGTAAGTGCCTTGCAAGGACCATCAAGTATCTGATCTGTACTACAAGACCAAAACAACAGTTTTTATGTGAAAAGCAGCAGTACGTAGCAGTGTATTTTGTGTGTGTGTAGTGTAAGGCCTTTAACCAGCAGTATGATGAAGTCGTAACCGCATGCAGTCGAAGTCTTTAGCATCAGTAATTTATAAGCGTCTCTTGTGGTTTCTGCTCTGCTCACATCGCTCCAGCTATCATCGATTAGTGCTGGGTAATTCCTGTATAAATATAACACGTGTACAGATCTTCCAATAATCTGATGAGTGATGCTCGGCTGTGCCGCAGCGGCCGGGAACCGCAGTCTGCTGTGACTGACACCAGAAGATTCGCTCGTAACTTTACACGCCTCACTCACAGTCTGATTACTACAGAGAGCTTAAACACAACAGAAATACTGTCAGACGTTCTGTTAACAATGTTCAGAGTCTGAGTGAATCACAAACAGTGTTCTGGACTGAAGACATTCTTTAAAGAGATAGTTCACCCAAAAATAACAATTCTGTCATCATTTACTCCTCCTCTTGTCATTTCAAACCTGTATGGCTTTCTTTCTTCCGCAGAACACAAAAGAAAATATTTTGTAGAAAGTTGGTAACCGAACAGCACTGGACCCCATTCGCTTCTATCGTGTGGACACAAAATCATTGCAAGTGAATGGGGTCCAGTTAAAAAACATTCTTCGAAATATCTTCTTTTGTGTTCTCCGGAAGAAAGAAAGTCATAAATGATTTTTGGGTGAACTGTCACTTCACTGAGTTGTGAGGTTTGTAGCTCTGTGTTAGTTTTCATGTTGTCACGTGACTGCAGTTACACAGGCGTGTTGTGGCTGTGTGTGTCATGAAAGTGACTGTGTGTTCACATGGAGGTTTGACACATAGTCATGCATGACACACTGTGTGTGTGTGTGTGTGTGTGTGTGTGTGCGTGTGTGTGTGTGTGTGTGTCCACCTGCGCTTGTGTCCATGAGTTCACAAAACCTTGCCTCCGTGTTCTGCTGTACGTGTTTGTTTGTGTGTGTGTGTGTGTGTGTGTGTGTGTGTGTGTGTGTACGGTCAGAGCAGTATTCTCTGATAACAGTGTGTTGTTCTGTCACGTGTGACATTTACTCTGATAAAAACAACAGCAGGTCTTACTCACGTCTGCGCAGTCGGCTGCTCACTGATAAAAACATTCTGCTAAACATTTTCTGTTGTGTTAACAGATTCAAGTCATAAAGGTCTGTAACAACACAAGCTTCATTATTAGATGAACTACCGTTGGGTTCAAGTGTATTGAGTACAAGAGACACGGGGAGATGAAGACCGTTGTTGAGAGAGAGAGTTTGTGTAGTTGTATTTGATATCATCACATTTATGTTCTGAGTGAAAAAAACTGTTTTAAATATGAAGTTGTGTATGTAAGAGTCAGAGACATCTGAATAATAAACCAGAGTCTGTTCTGGAGAACTTAATAAATACCAAAGAAATTAGAACACATTTCTGTGGAGCAGTCGTATATTTACACCAACACTCTTCTAATGCGTTTTTTCTGTAGCAGACAAAGACATCGCATTATTATTGCTTGTGTGATGATAAACATTCACAAAGATGAGATTTGTATTCTTCAGAAATGTTTTTCTTTATTTAACTGAAATGTAGTGAATAACAATAAGAGTTTATTAACATTAAAACCAGTGAAACATTCTATACCAAATAATATTGCTCAGATGGTTCTCTTTCAGAATGAATGTAGATTGTCGAGGTCAAATCATCTGGATTTGAGTAATGTGATGAGAAATGTTTGAGATCTTACATAATATTGACTTTTGATTGCAGACTTGACAGATCTGAGCTCAGTTTGAGGCGTGATGGAGACATTCGTGAATATCTGAGACGCAGAGCAGAACTTGGGCTGAATTTGGCTGTTCAATAAATCTCATTGATGTCTAGAAATAATTGAAATATTCTTCTTCTGGAATGATTGGGTTTTGTTTGTTGTCTAGAAAGCATACGATAGTGTTTTGTTTGGAACAGAAGGGTTTGGGGATGTGCCGCGTGTGAGGTTTTCTTTCATACGGAGCGTAATGCGAGCGGTGTTGAGGGTCTGAATGACAAACGTTGAGCCCACAGCGTCTCTGTATGAAATGAAGAAATTCACTGGCTGTCCAGCAGAGATAAACAGCTCTTTTATTTACAGCTCACAGCGGCCGTTCAGCTCTTCTGTTTTAAGAGACCACGATGAGGAAGCCAGTGGAGAATGAAATGAGCTTCAGGGACCCGTCTGTCTGTCTGTCCGTTTGTCTGTCTGCGGCCCCTACAGCTAAAATACTAATAAAATACATCCCACACACACAGAGAGAGAGAGAGAGAGGGAGATCATATTGAAACTTCTGTCATGATGTCACAGTGAAGCATACAGACATCAGTCAGTCAGTGAGTGCACCAAATGGATTAAAACGGAGTTGATAATAATGAGACCACACACGTGATGTTCAGGTGTTCAGGCTGGTTGCTAGGGCTGTTGCTAAGGTATCTGAGTGATTTTTATCACGTTGCTTGGTGGTTGCCAGGGCTGTTTTTGAGTTGTTGATCACAGGCCCCGTCAGAAGAGCCCCCCTTAATGATTACAGTTTTCATTAAAAGAATAGTTCACACAAAAATCTCAATTCTGTCATCATTTATTCTCTCTCGTACGGTTGTAAATCCGTATGTGACTCTTTCTTCAGTGGAACACAAAAGAAGATATTTTGAGAAATGTCTCGGTGGTTGTGTGTTCATACAATGGAAATCGATAGGGTTCAGTGTTGTTTGATTATCAACATTCTTCAAAAATATATAGTGCAAAATATCTTCTGTTGTGTAGTGAAGAAGAAAGAAACTCATAGGCCCGATTCACATTTCGCGTCTAAAATGAGGCGCTGCTTTCTCTCTTCAAATGACCCGAAAAGTTGGACTGTTTCCATCTTGATGCGGCACCGACGCGCCTAGAAAAATGTGCGCGCCGCATGCGCGTCGTGACCGCGTCGCCCCCTATTTGCGCGCACCTACATTTAAAATAACGAACATGCGCACGGAAAAGACGCGAAATGTGAATCGGGAGACATGAGGAATTCTCATTTTTGGCTGAACTCCCCCTTTAGAGCAGTTTAAGGGCTAGATGATGTGATTTATATTTCAGTAAGAAGTCATTTGTGTTATTATCAATTCATGCACCTGAAAGCAAAGTTCTGAGGCGTTCTCCAGCATTGATGTGTGTGTGTTCATGTTTGTATATCCCGGTGGGGACCTAAACCTGAATACACACCAACTCATGGGGACTCGTGTCACTGTGGGGACCAAAATTGAGGTCCTCATGGGCACAAAAGCTAATAAATTGTACAGAACAATATTTTTTACAAATCTAAAAATGCAAAAAGTGTTCTATGATCTTTAGGTTTAGGGATAGGGGATAGAATATACAGTTTGTACAGTATAAAAACATTACGCCTATGGACTGTCCCCACGGGGATAATAAACCAGACGTGTGTGTGCGTGTGTGTGTGCGTGTGCGTGTGCGCGCGTGTGTGTGTGTGTGTGTGTGTGTGCTGCAGTAATTGGCCTTGAGATGTGACTGTGTGTGACAGCGCTGGACAAACAGACACGCTAATTACATACAGACTCATTCAAATGATGAAGATAACAGCTAATGAATCACACACAGATCGTCTAATTAGAGTGAGTGTAATTGGCTCAAAACCTGTTGTCTATAGTGTGCCCTTCTTAGACAGCACCCTAATTGACTGAAAGCATTGATTTTATTGCTCTGCTATCTTCACTGAAAAACAACAACATCTAAACACTTTTATAAACAAGATCGCGTTTGCTTGAGAAGTCAACCCTGATAGCACATCTGGTTTACGTCTATTTGACGTCTGCATTTACATCTGCAAGACATCTACAATACATAGTTTGCTCATCTGCAATACGTCTCAGAGATATCTGCTGTCAGACGTCATATAGACATCTATAAGATGTCTGTAAGATGTTTATGATTCAGAATGGATGTAAAGCAGCTCTTTCTAAGATGTTTAGCAGATGTTTTTAAGCAGCAGATCTCCAGATCTTTAGCAGACGTATTACAGACGTTCAGACGTCTCCGAGACGTATTGCAGATGAGCAAACTATGTATTGCAGATGTCTTGCAGATGTAAATGCAGACGTCAAATAGATGTAAGCCAGATGGATTGTGCTATCTGGGAAATTGCACAGGATTTTAAGATTTATTTTTCTCTTCCTAATTTCTGTTTTTTTTCTTTATTTTTAGTTCGTTAATTGAATTGTATATTTTCTAAAAGTTTCTCTCAGTAAATCTACGTTGTTTCGCATAATTACAGAGAAATGACTGATTGAGATAATGAGCTGCCTATCTTCGATCGAGCCTGAGATGTTTTACAATGATATCTCTCACCAAGTTTTGGCTCAGAATCACGAAGGTGTGGAGAGAAAATAATTAAACGGTAAAAAACAGCCGCGTATTTTGGGAATACAAACAGAAAGTGGGAAGACAACAGATGTAAGTACAAGCATGAGAGATTTCAATAACGATAGGAAAATGCGACGACGGAGAATCATCTCTGTACGCTTGAGTAATCTCTCATCAACATATTTAAATAGGAAGGAAAAGTTATCCGCTGAGAAAAACAACAACTTGTTATGCAGAGGATTGTGTTTACCGGAGTTAGCATTCAGAGACGGTGACGCGCGAAAAAGGTCCAGAAAACATCGCTAATTAAAACTCCAAGGGTCCGCGTTCTGTCTAATGATGAGCGCGGGGTGAGGGGTCCGAGAGAGAGAGAGAGAGAGAGAGAGAGAGAGAGAGAGAGAGAGAGAGACTGTTCACAGTTCAACAAATGTAAGCGTCTATGACAGAAGTGACGTTCCGGTCAGCGCTTCTGCTGCTAAACACGTCGTGTGATTAGCTGGAGACGCATCTACCGGCACGACTCAAAGAAGGTGTGAAAGTTCTGGAAGGAAGATTGTGATTTGAGGAGTTGTGTGTTTATTTTTGTGCGGCGCCGGCGCGTGTGGGGTTGCCAGATAATTGAAATAATGGATGTTTGAAGCGGAACGAGGCCTGCCACGAGTCCGTCACGGCTCTGTGTTTGCCGCTAAATTCATGTAAATAAGAGAAATGAAAACGCACACGTCGTAGGCAGTGAAGTTTGGCAGCCGTGTCTCCAACGCTCGCGTCGGCCTTCGATGCCAGAGCGCGCGCGCGCGCGCATGTGCCCAGTCAGTGTGTTTCACCATCCCTGTCCGTCTTTCTCTCTAACACCACTTTTTGTCAGATCTGTGAACGTCTTTAAAACTGGTTTTAATCTCCAGGTCACACATATATGTCGTTCAGTCAAACTGAATCGTGACATTGATTTGTTTAGATGACTGAAACACACACGATCATAGAACTATTCCTCACATGTCCTCTATACTGTGTATCAGTGAGTGTGTTAGCTTTTTCAATTCAATTTCAAGGTACTTTATTGGCACGATTGTGTGTTCTTACAATATTGCCAAAGCATTGAACATATAACAAAAGACATTAAGTACAAACATGAGATTAAAATTAAACTAAGGTGCTGAGTAAGGCATAAATATATGCCTTACTCAGTGTTAGTTTGTGTTACAATTGCGGAAATGCACGCACAGGCTTTGGTTGACTATCCCCGTGGGGACAGTCCATAGGCGTAATGTTGTTATACTGTACAAACTGTATATTCTATCCCCTATCCCTAACCCTATCCCTAAACCTAAAGATCATAGAACACTTTTTGCATTTTTAGATTTGTAAAAAATATTGTTCTGTACAATTTATTAGCTTTTGTGCCCATGAGGACCTCAATTTTGGTCCCCACGGTGACACGAGTCCCCATGTGTTGGTGTGTATTCAGGTTTAGGTCCCCACCGGGATATACAAACATGAACACACTCACTCACTCACACACACACACACACACACACACACACACACACACACACACACCATCACACAACACACACCACACACACACACCATCACACAACACACACCACACACACACACACACACACACACACACACACACACACACCATCACACAACACACACACACACACACACACACACTATCACACACACACACACGAGAATGTGTCCAGAGGCTAAATTCACCATTAGTGTCACTGCTGTGTGTCTGTGTTTGACACATTAGTGTGTGCGCGCGTGTGTGTGTGTCTGTGACTGTGTGCGTGTGTGTCTCACATCTACTATTTAAATGGCAAGTTAACAAATGACTTGATATTTTTCTAGTTAAAATCGTAATATTCTCTTGTCACGTTGTCACATGTTATACATTGTTTAAAATGAAAATAAAGGGAATTTGTTGATAAAAGTGTTTTTTAAGAAAATGTTTGACATCTTGAAACCAAGATTTCGTAAATAACCCGAGTTCTCCATCAAATCTCATGAGACATGAATGAGCAACAACTGAGCAAAACCTCACGTCTGAGAATGCAGTTTTATTGAGCTGATGTCATTCATTCGTTGTTTCTCTATGACGCCCGACAGACACGTGTTCTTCAGTCTGTACGGATGCAGTTGTACCTTCAGCAGATGTGTGTTGGAGCGAGATGATGTGTAA
>NC_079894.1:2590362-2622862 GCF_024868665.1 Triplophysa rosa | reverse complement strand
AGCTCGAGTATCAAAGTAACCAACGCAACTCTGCTTGGAAAAAAAACGCAGTTCCAACACCCGCAACCGGCGCTTTCAGCCACGTAAAAGCACCTCGGTGGATCCTAAGAAACACTTCCGAACAGAGAACACGTTTCCACATGTTTAAACATAGTTTTACAATAACTAACATGTTAAAGGGGTGATATGACACGGCTCAAAGGAATATTATGGTTTGTTTTAGATGTGATGTAATGTGTATTCAGGATTTAAGGTTGTTAAACGCTGTATTCTCCACACACGTGCATGTTTGTATCTCCTCTTTGCTCCGCCTCTCTGAAACACACAGATTCTTTACAAAGCTCATGGCTCTGAAAAGCGAGGTGTGCTGTGATTGGCCAGTTCACCAGTGCGTAGTGATTGGTGGAATACTGCAAGCGTGTGAGGGAAATGTGACGCCTCTGACCATATTTGGAACATCAGGTTCCTCTTCAGTTGTACTGACAGGTACGCCCACCTTACTTGCGTCTACATTTGGGCGGTCTTAGTCAAATCAGACCACCAACTGATGTAGATTTGTGGGGGTGTGGCTACACGAGGTGTTTCAGGCAGGTCTGGTGAGCATTCGCTTTTACGTAGAATGACTCTTTTGTTCCCACACTTTCATTTCTGCTATTTTACACGTCTAATACACGCATGAGTGACTTATAACACACCAAAGACACAGAACAACACGTGTTCACGCCATATGACCCCTTTAACTTGCTGTATGTGTTCATGCAAAGGGAATCTAAGTGAATTAAATCATGAATGAATTAAAATCCTAAAGAAATGAAAACTGACGTTTAGTGTCTTTCAGTGCGATTGTGTTAATCTTAAGGATATTTTTCAACCAGTGAGCTCCAAAACATTCCCATGTAAAAGACACAAGTATTCTGCACTTCCAATCTCTCACTTCAGATAATTCACACTAAACCACTCCTCATGTCCCGCCCTCACTTCCTGTTTCAGTAGAAATGACATTAACACATCAGACACATCCTGCTCATCACTTCAGTGAAACCCAGCATCAGTAATATCTGATCTTTTCATTTGTGTTCATCACATTCTTAAAGAGTAAATCATTTGTGGTTTTTAAGGTCCTACTGTGTTTTATGGAGTGTCCAACAACAAGTTTACGCACACACACGGTGTAAAAACACTTTAGTTTTCTAATAATAGGCCGTTATTATCAGGCTTGTTTGAGATGCGCCTCGCGGCTGCAGTAATGTGAGGAGTGGAGACAGCGCAGGCAACACGGACACTTCCCAAATCACGCTGTCCAGCAATGGAATAGATCGCGTTGCTGTTTTATATCGCTTTTGTCTTGGGCCAACTGAGTTTAAAAGTGAGAAATGATCGAAAACGTATATTAGACAAACTCAACCATGTTGTGACGCCCAGCTGACACTCATTATCGTCCCGGCCTCGCTTCCTCCTCCCACTAGTGATGGGTCGTTCTTGAACGATTCGTTCATTTTGAACGAATCTTTAATGTGACTCGAGAAGAACGAGTCGTCGTAGGGAGTGATTCGTTCAGCCGCGCATGCGCATTGCGCAACATTCTATGGGTCCTGTACTGGAATTCAAGAAGAACGAACGATTCAAACCCGAAGACTCGAGAGGTGAACTAATCAATTCTCTTTCCGGCTCAGACTGCATTGGTTTAGCTTACGACGCTGTCACGTGATGAACGAAGGAGTCAAACCCGAGGACTTGGCAGATAAGAGGTGTGGTGAGCTAATCATAGACTAAAGACCCAGGTAAACAATAAATTAATCTTTTCTGTTTCTTATAGCATTATAGTTTTGTATTGTTTGTAATGTGATCAACGTTTGCATAATGAACGAAATGAACGATATGACTCGAAAAAAGATTCGTTCATTTTGCTGAACGAGACTCAAAGATCCGAGTCAGTAAAATGATCCGAACTTCCCATCACTACCTCCCACGGTTCTCGTCACGCCTCCCTCATCACACATGTCAAGAAAGAATTGAGATCTTTTCTTTGACAAACGAATGCTGAAACATGATAGAAGCTCCTATTTAAAGTTTCCAGTTTATCCCAAAAACCAAAGAAATGATTTTAAAATTGTATGTGATATTTATCCTTCTGGAGAGTTCCTATATTGTGCAGATTCTGTAACTCATCTCCAGAAAACACACAGTATATTTTTAAGTGTTAGAATTTAACATGTCGTTTAAAAAAATCATATGGAAACTGTGGAAAGGAGGTCAAAAGTTTTTTTATTAATAACTTACTTTTGTTAGCTAAGAATTGTATTCCCAAATGTAATTTTTTTAATCACCCCGTTTATAGTATTTAATAATTATTTGGGACAATATTCAAAAACGCTGTCATGAGCAAATAATAAAAAGCTGGAATTTTGTGAGACTTGTTCGATAATATAAATTATATTTCTTGTTTTGTATTTATTCATATGGATGGATTGAAAATTGTGATTGTTTTTATTTCTTTTTTGTCTTTGTTGTTTGGTTTGTATGATCTTTTATCATTTTTTCTTGTCTTAGCCCCTCTCAAAATGGATGTTTTTGAATGTAAACTGTATACCATCTGGTTTTGTCATGTTTTTGTTATACTTTAATAACTAAATTAAAAGGCGCTTTCTATCGCAGATGAAATGGAATCGGTTATGAGGACAATGTGTGTTTTTCCACATGTAAATCACCACAAAAAACAAACTGCATGAAATGTCATTTTAAGGACATTGTAATAGTTACTCTTTAAGAGAAAGAGAACATTATATGAAACATGTAATATATATAATGTAATGTAAAAACACATTGTGAGGTTTGGACTTCCAGCAAAATGTACTTTATATAAAGCAGAAGCATGATTAAAAAACACAAGAAACATCTCTAACACCGTTGATGTGAGCTGCATAGATCCGGCTGACCGACACACACGAGCGTCAGGGATTTGGGATGGGAACACAGAAGGATCAGATGATGGACTTTGGGGATCTGCTCGCTGGAAGAAACATCAAGCCCGGCGTTGGATCCCTTCAGTCAACACGGCGTCTCCTCCATCATTTAGTGTCTGATCTGAGATCTGATTCCAGCCGCCAGCATCACGTTCTCAGCCTGATGTCGCTCCAAACCCGTCTGACAGAATCGACACACCTTCACCAGTTACATTTACAGCTCAACTGTTTCTTCAAGGTTTTAAGATCTTTAAGCGCACACCTACGGATAAAACGCACGCTGTGAATAAACACTAATGGCTGCTTAATTCTGGCAGTCTTCGGGCGGGTTTGAATAATTCATCAGAACGGCAAACACACAAGGCTCAGCATTCATTACAGCACCACGCTGGAGGTTTCTCGGCCTACTATTAGAATAATCTGCATGTTGGGGATTCGCTGTGTCCGTAGGCGCTGGCACACACACCAACACAGCTTCCGCCGACACCACAGAGTCTGCTTTCACCGAGACACCTGGAATCAGTCCGGAGTCGATCTCGGGCCAGCCATTTCACGCTGACACGTGTGCGTGGAGAAGATTACATTCAACGCTCCATGAAATCACTACACAACCTCAGATCAGCACAATCCCACAATGCACTGCACAGCCATGATTTTTCTCTTCATTTTAGTGGAAATATCTTTGATTCTATATTTACCGTTTTCTTTATTGTTTGTACTAATATACGAAGAGTTTGGTTCCAAAATGAGATAAGTCCGTCTTTCAAAATGTTCAAAAATCATGTTTTTATTGTGTTAGTTAGCTGTATTTTTTGAGTTATTATGGCTTAAATCAAAACAAAATGCAGCTTGATTGATATTAATTGGAATGCACAATAAAAAAAACGTATTTTTGAACAATTTTATTCAAAGTTATCTCATTTTCGAACCAAACTCTTCATATATTTATTATGACGCTGCTTTGCAACAATGCAACATCTTCTAATAAAATATTCTAAATATAATACGAATTCACTCAGAGAAGAGTATACATTGAATCGATTTTTTTCTTTGCTCATTAGCAATTCTGCAACCATACATTTTAGCCGAATAAAATCTAATGAGGATTCTGCTTAAAAGAAAACTAAAATTAAATTCGAGACATATTCTCTGAAACAAAATCATCATCATACACCTAATGGGTCTCGTTCACTAATAATTGCGTAGATTTTTCGTATTTATACGCACATTTGAACTTCTCACGAACACTTTACGCCTAATTCACAAGAATTTGTTCTTAACCTCGTCCTAATGTTAGTGAATGTGGAGTATTCCAAATGAGCGGCCGCGTGCACGAGTTTACTCATTTGCATAAAACACACCCAGTCCATCTCCATATTAGCATGGATTAAAGTCAAACAAATTCTTCAAAAAGAAATAGTCATATTCCTTTAATCGACACTTTATTTAAACAGTCAAGACCAATAGCGTTTTAAGGGGAAATGTTTTAAGTGCTTATAACCAGATAGATTTTGCCCCCCATTGACTCCCATCCTTTGTGTTCAACTAAAATTACAAAAAGTGTTTTTTCCTACTATGGGAGTCAATGGGGGACTAAATCTGTCTGGTTATAAGCATTCTCTCAAATATCTTTCTCTGCGTTCATCAGAACAAAGACATTTATACAGATTTGGAACAACTCGAAGGAGAGTAAATGATGACAGAATTTTCATTTTTGGGGGAAGTGTCCCTTTAATATTTCCTTGTCGACGCGGCACTGCTTATACGACACACCGAAGAGCCACGGCAGCTGTGTGACTGATGCTTTTGCATAATTGTTAATTTTTACTCACAATATTCACAAACTTGTTCACTATGTCATGAAATATCTGTTATCCCGATTGTCAAATATGTGCATGTGAATGTGTTTTGTTGTTTAAAGACTTTTATAATGATCGTTTTTGTTGAGTTTCTGCCGCAGTCTGAGATCTGTCAGATGTACATCACGTGAATTCATCCACATCTCTCAAAATACACAAATGTAAGTGCCTGGTGATCTGGTAGAAGAACAGAGTCGTCTAAACAATGGCTTACATTGCAGATACTGTGTATCTGATGTGAATAAAACACATCCGTCAGATTATTTTTGAGGATATTGTTAATGCCGCTTCCATAGACATCAGTGTGTTTTTTACAGACTATAAGTGTATTTTGTGCTTGTAGGCATGTGTATATGTCTGAAGGCTAAATTAAACATTATGTGGTTGAAAGCACTGCACAGTTGTGGTATGTGACTGAGTCTGTCTCTGATTCAGTGCCAGCCAAAGCGCTTAATGTTCTAATCACACCGGTGTGGTCGTACGCGTCAAATGGTTAATATGAAAAGTTTATTTAAGACATCAAGGACAGACAGGAACCCTGCAATTGATCCAACTTGAATCCATGTATATAAATATACATACACTGTTAGATGTTGCTGTAGATTTAGCAGAAACATTATTGTGAAAATGAAACTGTACTATACTGCATTTTTACATTACAGTAAAATACTGCAGTTCGTAATGCATTCTGGGTCATTTTGATTGAGCAGGAAAATTTTACAGTACATTTTGGTCTTGCTGTAACCTTGCTGTAATAATTAATAATTAGTAGTAATGTGTCAATATAGGTTAGTAAATTGCAGCATTATTAAAATGCAGTACAAATAGACCAAAATACAAAGATACAGTTAAAATACAGTAAAGGACCGTTTTGTAGCTATACAGTAATATTTTGTGTACCGTAAAATCAGTACAGGTACTGTAAATTGAAATATAGTACCTTGCTGGCAACCGTGCTACCAGTAACTTACTGTAAAAATACAGGGAAATCGTTTACAGTATGTAATTTATTTTAAAAAAAATCTTAAAATCATACATGCGTGTGTGTGTGTGTGTGTGTGTGTGTGTGATGTCAGTGGAATGGGGCAGCAGCTGTTTGTAAAATGTCAGTAAGTGTCTGTGACTCCTTGTGTGCATGTGTGAATGCCAGTGGACTCAACCACACCCACCACGTCTCCACCAATCACACCTCAGATAGAGAGGCTTCGCTCCTGACCTCCAATAACCTCCTTCAAACCAGACACGGTTTAGGGGTTCAATCTGAAACCTCACTCTAAACTGCATGACTTTCATTGCATTTGATTGTTTTAAAAGTCTCAAACAAACATTCTCATCTCTCTCTCTCACACACACACACACACACACACGCACGCACGCACGCACGCACGCACGCACACACACACACACACACACAGTGTGTGTTTGATTAGATGTTTTTAATCAGTGAGGCTGTTTTATGAGATTCCACCACTCTGTCTCTCACACACGCACACACGCACACACACACACACACACACACACACATTATCCATTTCTGAGATGATTAGAGATGTCAAGTGCTTGTTAACTGCATCATTACACAGCCTGCGTGTGTGTTTGTGTGTGTTGTGTGTGTGTGTGTGTTCATGTTTGTATATCCCGGTGGGGACCTAAACCTGAATACACACCAACACATGGGGACTCGTGTCACCGTGGGGACCAAAATTGAGGTCCTCATGGGCACAAAAGCTAATAAATTGTACAGAACAATATTTTTTACAAATCTAAAAATGCAAAAAGTGTTCTATGATCTTTAGGTTTAGGGATAGGGTTAGGGATAGGGGATAGAATATACAGTTTGTACAGTATAAAAACATTACGCCTATGACTGTGTGTGTGTGTGTGTGTGTGTGTGTGTGTGTGTGTGTGTGTGTGTGTGTGTGTGTGTGTGTGTGTGTGTGTGTGTGTGTGTGCGTGTGTCCGTGCACTCCAAGAAATTTACCAGCATTACATCAATGTGTTCACTGGCACAGAAAGGCGCTTGTTAAGAGTCTCGTTGTGATTGAGAGGCGCGTCTCTCTGTTTATTAACAGTTTTCTTCACTCGTCCACACGTTCATGTGATGTTCAAATCCCTCGGCATCTTTAACATCATCTCTGCTCAACCTCCTCCCCATCATCATCAGAGGACGTACTTCATATTCACGCGGTATTTGTTAGGAGTTGGACAAAATCACATAATTGTCTATTTTGCAGAAATCTTAATGCATGGAGGACTCATCAAATCACCGAACAGGAATCTTCATGAGGTCTCTGTCTGGCCTTTTACATTTCAATGCAAATAAATACAGAGAAAGTCTATCAGATGGAGCCAAAACCAGAGTGATAAACACAGAGATGAAGCGCTTCTCTTTGGCTGCGGGAAATATCAGAGTCCTGCGCCAAACCGAAGGTCAAAATGTCTGTGAATCTCACACATTTCTTCACTCATTGCTCTTTCTAATTAGCAATAACAGGCGGCGCACATCTTCGCCTTCAGCGGGCTTTGTGCCACACAAAACCCATCATCTATGCCACGGGGTTGCTGTTGAACATGAAGTCTCTCCAGAGAGCCGCTGACGGTGGGCGGCGTACATTAAACGCATCTTTCTGCATCTTTACGCCGTGACTCAGTGTGCGAGTCAAGAGAAGTAAATTAAAGACACAAACTTATTAAAGGCCAATGGATGATATTCCTCCCGGATCGGTGGAGTGACACAACTAGAGCAGCTCACCCGTAACATTCATTAAGCTTAAAATATCAACGCTTCTCTCTCCAAATCAAAGACACGCCACGTTAAAACGGGACGCCGGCTGTGAACTCATTATGGTGTCCCTGTGTCTTGGACGTTTTCCCATTTCATAAATCAAATGTTGCTGTGAAGTTTCCCTTCATTTTTCAGTGGAAGAACCTTTAGGATGTTCAGCGTCTTTACCTCGAGAACACTCTTCTCCCTGCGGTAGATAAAAATACAAACACACACGTGCGCTAAACCTTCATTCACAACACAAACACAAGTCATTGCTTTTTCAAAGAGAATGCGAGACGAGGCCACACCTCCACTTCTCTGTGATTGGCTGCTTACTCTGTCAATCAGCTAAAGCCCTGCCTATCAAAAAACGCCAACTGATCTGAGAGTAAACAAACTTAAAATAAATAAAAAGCAATTAATGAAACCTCAGCAGAAGTCACTGATGTATTTCAGACACTAAACATAAACAACTGAAGTTGAGAACACTTAAAGAAGTGTGTGAGTTAGCGTCTTCAGCACAATGCTAATCCAGCATCTTCTGTTATTGTTACTGCTCTGTGGTGTGTGTGTATTATTTAAGATAAGCGTGAGTGTGTGTTATCTGTAGTCGAGAGTTTTTCTTCATTTACACACACAGAGAGAGAGAGAGTTGTGCAGTACCTCACAAAAGCTCCTTACAGTGATTAGCTGAAGCCTTTCTGTGATTCTGGAGAAATCCTAAAGTGAAAGCATGCGCTAGAAGAGCGTGCCACTGATATTCACCCTCTCTGTTCAAGAGAAAATTGTCTCTCATACCCACCACGAGTTCACGGCGAGAACAGAAGCATTTGATTTTAGGACCGAGGATCTGTAAACACACAACTCATCGATACGAGGAACATTTGACCGTGTCATGAAATGTGATGAGACACAAGAACCTCGAGTGAAGAACCCTCAGAGAATAACATCTTGTTTTAACACCATCATATTTATCGAATTACCTCATTATTTACCTCATTCTCTTATCAGTTACTTCATTCATTAATTATTTACCTCATTCTCCCATCATTTATCTCATTCTTTCATCAGTTACCTCATTCTCTCTTCAGTTACCTCATTATTTACCTCATTCTCTCTTCAGTTACCTCATTATTTACCTCATTCTCTCTTCAGTTACCTCATTATTTACCTCATTCTCTCTTCAGTTACCTCATTATTTACCTCAATCTCTCTTCAGTTACCTCATTCTCTCTTCGGTTACCTCATTTTTTTACCTCATTCTCTCTTCAGTTACCTCGTTTTTTTATCTCATTCTCTCTTCAGTTACCTCATTATTTACCTCATTCTCTCTTCAGTTACCTCATTATTTACCTCATTCTCTCTTCAGTTACCTCATTATTTACCTCATTCTCTCTTCAGTTACCTCATTATTTACCTCATTCTCTCTTCAGTTACCTCATTATTTACCTCATTCTCTCTTCAGTTACCTCATTATTTACCTCAATCTCTCTTCAGTTACCTCATTCTCTCTTCGGTTACCTCATTTTTTTACCTCATTCTCTCTTCAGTTACCTCGTTTTTTTATCTCATTCTCTCTTCAGTTACCTCATTATTTACCTCATTCTCTCTTCAGTTACCTCATTATTTACCTCATTCTCTCTTCAGTTACCTCATTATTTACCTCATTCTCTCTTCAGTTACCTCATTATTTACCTCATTCTCTCTTCAGTTACCTCATTATTTACCTCATTCTCTCTTCAGTTACCTCATTATTTACCTCATTCTCTCTTCAGTTACCTCATTATTTACCTCATTCTCTCTTCAGTTACCTCATTATTTACCTCATTCTCTCTTCAGTTACCTCATTATTTACCTCATTCTCTCTTCAGTTACCTCATTATTTACCTCATTCTCTCTTCAGTTACCTCATTATTTACCTCATTCTCTCTTCAGTTACCTCATTATTTACCTCATTCTCTTATCAGTTACCTCATTTTTTACTTCATTTCTCTCTTCACTTACCTCATTATTTACCTCATTCTCTCATCAGTTACCTCATTATTTACCTCATTCTCTCTTCAGTTACCTCATTTTTTACTTCATTTCTCTCTTCGGTTACCTCATTTTTATCTCATTCTCTCTTCAGTTACCTCATTATTTACCTCATTCTCTCTTCAGTTACCTCATTATTTACCTCATTCTCTCATCAGTTACCTCATTATTTACCTCATTCTCTCATCAGTTACCTCATTTTTTACCTCATTCTCTTATCAGTTACCTCATTTTTTACTTCATTTCTCTCTTCACTTACCTCATTATTTACCTCATTCTCTCATCAGTTACCTCATTATTTACCTCATTCTCTCATCAGTTACCTCATTTTTTACCTCATTCTCTCTTCAGTTACCTCATTTTTTACCTCATTCTCTCTTCAGTTACCTAATTATTTACTTCATTCTCTATTCAGTTACCTCATTATTTACCTCACTTTCTCATCAGTTACCTCATTATTTACCTCATTCTCTCATCAGTTACCTCATTTTTTACCTCATTCTCTCTTCAGTTACCTCATTTTTTATCTCATTCCCTCTTCAGTTACCTCATTTTTTACTTAATTCTCTCTTCAGTTACCTCATTATTTCACTCATTCTCTCATCAGTTACTTCATTCATTAATTATTATCCTCATTCTCCCATCATTTATCTCATTCTTTCATCAGTTACCTCATTATTTACCTCATTCACTCATCAGTTACCTCATTACTTCACTCATTCTCTCATCAGTTACTTCATTCATTAATTATTATCCTCATTCTCCCATCATTTATCTCATTCTTTCATCAGTTACCTCATTATTTACCTCATTCACTCATCAGTTACCTCATTTTTTACTTAATTCTCTCATCAGTTACTTCATTATTTCCTCATTGTCTCATCAGTTATTTCATTCATTTATTATATACCTCATTTTCCCATCATTTATCTCATTCTTTCATCCGTTACCTTATTATTTACCTCATTCTCTCATTATTTACTTCATTCTCTCTTCAGTTACCTTATTCTCTCATTATTTACCTCATTCTCTCTTCAGTTACCTCATTATTTACCTCAATCTCTCTTCAGTTACCTCATTATTTACCTCATTCTCTCATCAGTTACCTCATTATTTAACCCATTCACTCATCAATTACTTTATTCTCTCATTATTTACCTTATTCTCCCATCATTTACCTCATTCTTTAATCAGTTACGTCATTATTTACCTCATTCTCTCATCAGTTACCTCATTATTTACCTCATTCTCTCATCAGTTACCTAATTCTTTCATTATATACCTCATTCTTTCATCAGTTACCTCATTCTTTCATTATTACCTCATTCTCTCATAATTTACCTCATTCTCTCATCAGTTACCTCATTGTTTACCTCATTCTCTCTTCAGATAACTTATTCTTTCATTATTTACCTCATTTTCTTATCATTTAGCTCATTATCTATAATATTTTTATAATTTTATTGACAAAAATTTAACAAAATTATTTACAAAATTTATATAAAAATAATTGATATAAAACTGTAAAAATAATGACAAAAAGCTTAATGCGAAGAGTTGATTAAACAGAGAGAGAGGGAGAGGGAGGTTGTGTAAGATGTAGATACAGATGCAGTATAAAGCGAAGTAGTGTGTGTGTGTGTGTGTGTGTGTGTGTGTGTGTGTGCGTGTGTGCGCGTGTGTGCGCGTGTGTGCGATGTTGAGAGAAAAGCAGGTCAAGAGAAGAGTGTTGTGATCTTTTAATAGCTGTAAGAGAAGCACAGGACTGCACTGTTACAACAACCGAAGAATGAACAACCATACGGTACTGCATCCTAACCAACCTGTTTTTAATTTGGAAATAAAATTAAAATTGTATTCATTGAACAAATTAATTGTAAATAATCATTATAATTGAATCAGCGTATTCGCAATTATTTAATAGACAATTAATCGTCATAATGGCAATTATTTCATAGTCAAGTCAAGTCAAGTCAAAGTTTATTTATAGAGCACTTTCAACACCACTATAATGGACCGAAGTGCTGTACAGCAATAGAAAAATGTAAATCAACAATGTAAATGACAACAATGTAAAACAATGTAAATCAACAACATACCATCACGCTAAAAACATCAATAAAACCAATACTAAAAATAGCCCAAAGGTTTGGACCCAGTCAAACACCAAAAGCCTTCGAAAATAGGTAGGTCTTTAAATTATTTTAAAAAGTGTCCAGACTTGGGGATACCTTCAGTGATATGGGTAGCGCATTCCATAGAGCAAGGGCTTTCACAGAGAAAGCACGGTCTCCACTACGCCTCAACCGAGATCGTTGAACAGTCAACAGCATACTATGAGAAGACCGCAATGAGTGTTGAGTTCTGTAGGGGGTCAACATGTCCTCTATATACTCGGTGCCTGACCATTTAAAGCCTTATAAACAAGCATCAGTACTTTATATTGTATTCTGTATATTACAGGTAGCCAGTGCAAAGACTCCAACACAGGGGTTATATGCTCCCATTTCTTAGTGTTCGTTAAAAACCTTGCAGCAGCATTTTGAACATACTGAAGGAGAGCTGTCAAGGATGCACTTAAGCCCAGATATAAAGCATTACAATAGTCCAATCTCGTAGAAATAAAAGCATGTATATCAATCTCCAAAACATTCTTTGACAGTATAGATTTCAGCTTAGACAGTTTTCTCAACTGAAAAAAGGATGCTTTCACAACACTATTTACTTGACGATCCAATCGGAGTTCTGAGTCCAAGACGACTCCTAGAAACTTAATATAGTTGTTTATATTAAAGGATGGTAGTCCAACGTTTCCAGTTTGGCCTCTCTCAAACTGTTTATTCCCAAAGATTATAAATTCCGTTTTGTCCTCATTTAGTTGCAGAAAGTTCCTAGCAAGCCATCCTTTAACTTCAGTTAAACATTTGTGAAAACTATCGAAAGCTACTCATGAATTTGTCATCAGAGGAAAATACAGCTGCAGATCATCTGCATACAGATGATAACTAATATTGTATCGTTTTAAGATTGACCCTAAAGGTGGCATGTATAAGGAAAACAAAGTTGGACCAAGGATTGATCCCTGAGGGACCCCCCACAAGACAGTTTTAGTTTCCGAAACGCAATTTCCAATCTTAACAGAACATGTCCTGTCTTGTAAGTAAGAATCAAACCACGTATGGGCTACATAGACAATTAATCACCATAATCGCAATTATTTAATAGACAAGTAATCGTCAGCCAAATTTCATAATCGTGACAGCCCTAAATGAAATATCACAAGAGTGAGATTATATTAATGTTTAAAGAAAGCGAAGCATTATATTTATCTGCAGAATGTTTCTTATGCGTCTGTCCTCATCCCTGCTCATCTAAAGTTAGTCATAACTACAGGAACTTTAACAAATAAACTCAGTATGAAGTGTGGATAAAACCTCTTTAAAGAGTGAGGCGGGTGTTTGAAGAAATAAGAAAATGAAGTTTATGTGTATAACACAATGGGATCTCTCTCTTCTGGCGCGTGTGTGTGTGTGCGTGTAATGGAAAGTGTAGAAATAGGCCATAGCACAAGATAAAGCGCTTTATCTTTATGAGAAATAAACGTCCGCATCCCTGACGGCCCATCCTTTTGTGCTTCCTCGGTTCCAAGAACAGCGTTATATATGGAATCCGCTTGGAAGAAAATAGGGCGCTAGTCAAAGCCGAACGCGCCGCAGATTAGCTTTTCCGCCTCGGTCAGCAGAACTCTCCACGCCGCGTGTTTACCAGCGAACATTTAGATAGATCATGGCCACATGAATGCATAAAAGCCCGGCCGTCACCGCACACCTTCACAAAAAACTGCAGAGCGCATACGGCACCTCGTGCCATGCAGTATTTATGCTGCGCGGCCCCGGACGTTTATTTATGATAGAAGTAACGCGGCCGGTCGTGAGCTGAGAGACTGGGGCTCGTGAGGCGAGGGGTAATGAATGTGATGCTGACATGAATCAGACGTGTGTGTGCTAACAGCTCTGACCACATAAACCTTAAATGACCACAACTAATGCAACATTCACAAGAAAATAAACAAACTGTGTGTGTGTTCATGTTTGTATATCCCGGTGGGGACCTAAACCTGAATACACACCAACACATGGGGACTCGTGTCACCGTGGGGACCAAAATTGAGGTCCTCATGGGCACAAAAGCTAATAAATTGTACAGAACAATATTTTTTACAAATCTAAAAATGCAAAAAGTGTTCTATGATCTTTAGGTTTAGGGATAGGGTTAGGGATAGGGGATAGAATATACAGTTTGTACAGTATAAAAACATTACGCCTATGGACTGTCCCCACGGGGATAATAAACCAGACATGTGTGTGTGTGTGTGTGTGCGTGTGTGTGTGTGTGTGAGACTATGTGTGTGTGTGACTATGTGTGCAACTGTGTGTGTGCGTGTGTGAGACTATGTGTGTGTGTGTGAGACTATGTGTGTGTGTGTGAGACTATGTGTGTGTGTGTGAGACTATGTGTGTGTGTGTGTGTGAGACTATGTGTGCAACTGTGTTCATGTTTGTATATCCCGGTGGGGACCTAAACCTGAATACACACCAACACATGGGGACTCGTGTCACCGTGGGGACCAAAATTGAGGTCCTCATGGGCACAAAAGCTAATAAATTGTACAGAACAATATTTTTTACAAATCTAAAAATGCAAAAAGTGTTCTATGATCTTTAGGTTTAGGGATAGGGTTAGGGATAGGGGATAGAATATACAGTTTGTACAGTATAAAAACATTACGCCTATGGACTGTCCCCACGGGGATAGTCAACCAAAGCCTGTGTGTGTGTGTGTGTGTGTGTGTGTGTGTTCATGTTTGTATATCCCGGTGGTGTGTGTGTGTGTGTGTGCGTGTGACTATGTGTGCGACTGTGTGTGTGTGCGTGTGTGACTGTGTGTGCGAGTGTGTGTGTGTGTGTTTTCGATCGTGTGGTGTTGAATGGAGTGAAGAGAATAGAGGCTGTTATGCCGGCGGGCCACTGCCCCCCTCTCTCTCTCTCTGTCTCTCTCTCTGTCTTTTGTGCGACCCCATTGGTTTCAGGTAAACAGCTTTGAATACACAGACGTCATATGGAGGCGGCGAGGTGGACGCGTCCCTCAACACTCCAGCCAATTAAATGATAAGGTGCTGTGGGGTGGGGCGGAGAGCCTCAGAGATTTCCTCTAAATCGTGAGTGGCAGGGATTAAGAAAGCCATCGGCGGCGGTAAAATTCAACGTGTGTGTCCGTATCTTCACGGGCGAGAGAGTCATTGATCAGACCATCATGACACAATACAAAAGCTTTGTGTGAGGACTAGACAGGATTTCATAATGAAAGCGCACGCTTCATAGACAGAGATGAGGTTTTCTGAGCAGTTCTTCAATGAAGTGAGAAACTTTCTTTGGTTTAGTTTCATACTAAAATAAAGGTTTCGTCATGATTTACTCTTGTCCTTTCAGACCTCTGTGATGTCACCTTGCTTATACAATCACTGTGTTTGTTGTGTGCTGAAAGACCTTCCGAGCGTCAGGACATTGGTGTCTGTCGTCACAGAGCTGCCGTGATATCAGGAGCTCACAGGTCATGGACTCATTTCATGGAGCGGTTGTGACATTATTCTGTTTTTATGGAGGGTAAAGTAGCCCTGTTGAGTGATTTACCGCGGTATAAGCTGCGTAACAGAAGGTTTGTTGGTTGATAGATGTGCGGCGTCACCCTCCGGAGCAGAAAACTCCTTTGACACATTCATAAATTCATGTGTATTTTATTCTGGGATGTTTGTGCTTTTACAGCTCATGGAAGTCAGAGCGCTTCAGTCAGTCATTGGTGGAGCTGTCGGGCATTGAGTGAGTTTTAATGAACATATGCTGTGTTAAATAATAGAGCTGTTACTCTGAGACTCCACACATTATTTATCAAACGCTTGGACACGCATGTGCGTGCGTACAGCAGTGATTTAAAGTGATGTCCGAATGGTCATTTTTGTTCAATACTTGTCAGGTTAATCAATTAATGATTAATCAATCAATGAATCAGGTTTGATTAATCATCAGAATCATCAGATTTTGTGATACAAAATCAAGCTTTATGATATATATTGGACATAATTATTTGGGGGAAATTCAGAACTACAGCGTGTCAGACTCAGGAAATAGGGCTACTTTTTATGCGTTTTAGACGGTAATGGCGTTTTGGGGGACTGAAAACGAACATTTGAAAACGGGTCTCAAAGTACAACTCTTTGAAAGCGCCGCCGTTTATGTTTCCATGTAAACTGCAAGACAGAACTTTCTGAAAACGATGACGTCACGCGCATGCGTATTACGCGCTCAGTCGCGGGCTCCCACTAAATCCTTGGTGTTTCGAGTCAGATCCGTGGGCGTGGCTTGTTGGTTTTGACTAAATCTTTGGTGTTTCAAGTCTTACGAAACCTTTACCCTAACCCACACCCTAACCCTAACCTTACTCTAACCATCTAAACTACCTTTGATTGTTAAAATCGCCTAAAAAACACTGTTACTGTCAGACTCGAAACACCAAGGATTCAGTGAGAGCGCTCAGTCGCACGAGTAAAGCCAAAACAGTATGGCGTCTTCCCGTACTGTGAGCTCTCGCTGCTCGACTGTGTATTAACGTTTTCTCAGCAAAATGTGTATTTGCTGCACCAGTAAGACCAGCGGAGACACACTGTTTACATCCGGCAGACTTTAAACACACATATATACGTCCACCAACGGTATTAAAAAGCACTTTTGGCTTATAACTGTGCTTGTGTTTGTGCCAAGGCACGTCCTGTTTCTTTACACAACAACATCGCCACTCACTGGCCTGGCGTGCATACTACAGCGGGTTTATCCCTTTTCCTGGATCCGTGTAGATGCAGACCCTTTTGATAACGCCGTCGTGTGTACGTGAAGCTTTTCAAAAACGCAAAGGAAAAACTTTTCCGTTTTTCATCGTGTAAATGTGGCCTTAAACACAAAAAAATATGCATAGAAAAAAAAAGAGCTCAGTGTAAATAAAGCAAACATTGACTACAGTTTTATCTGTTATTGGGGTATTTTGGGTTTTGTTTTTATAAACTTTGTTAATGTTGTGTGCAAGTTTTTTTGCCAGGCCTCCTTTGATTCTCTTCAACACTGAAGTTCAGTTTAAACTCCAAACATGCAACATTTTTAATCCACATTTAATCAAATATTTGAATTCAGAGTAAAGATGTGTATGCGTTTGTGTTGTGTGTCGGGTAATATTACGCACACGCACACAGTTTGGTTAGTATAGTTTGTGTGATTATCGGTGGATGAATGAAGAATATTCAGTGATGAATTGGGTGTTATTAAACATCTGGATGTGTCTGCAGCAGAAACCTCACATCATTCAATATTCTCTCTTCAGTGCTCTCAACAGATGGAATATTCACAATCAGCTTTATAAACAGCGAAGTGCTTTCTAATCGCAAAACCTTCTTACAATGGATTATTATGATCATTCAACACAACGTGTGTTTGGAGATGTGTTGAGCCTGTTGATTCCTTTACTTTTTCATTAGTGTTTCTCATAAGTTGGCAGCTGTCTGTTTTTAAAACAGTATTACAGAAATATAAGTTTGTGAGATATGTCATTAAAAATCCTCCGGAGATTCTTACACCAAATGACTTCAGTTCATCCCACAGACATCTCGACTTTCAATCCATTCTGAGAAAATATAAATATTGATGAGGATTTAACCTGTGACATCAGTACTTTGAAAACATGGCAACTACAATTTCACAATAGTAAAACCATGGTCATGTTTCAAAAGGGGTGCTTTAACTAAGAGTGTGAAAATTGAAAGAAGTGAACATTTGTAGATTCTTTTTTTATTTATACAGTAAAGAAACACAAAAACAAAAGTCTTTTTGGTTATTTGTGATGATCTGATTTGGTTTTCTTTTTTGCTGAAACGCTATAAGAGAACATTAGTGAAGTGTTTGCTTTATGAAAAGTGCCGTTCTGATGGAATGGTGTTTGTAAAAATAGGTCAAAAGTCTTTATAGAGCGGCGAGATTGAATAATTCACAATATTAATGAGCGCGAGGGACGGCGAGGGAGACTGGCTTTGTTCGAGACACATTAATTCATTCGTGCCACTCGACTCTTTAAATATGAAGTGACTCAGGTGTAGAACGCTGTTTGTCATGTTTCCTTCCGGCACGTTGAAAACACAAGCTGGAAAATCATACATAAGAAAAATAACATTAGAATCATAAACACCAAACAAACATAACTTTCATCAATTAAACTTGTTTTTGTCTGAATGCAGTAATTGTCTCGTGTTAATGATTAAAGTTGAATTATTAAAGAATATGTCGACCGTAAAAAAGCTGCTGTTCATAATTTATGATGCAGTTCAGAACAGAAATTCATTAATGTAAGTTTAGCTCACATGTAAATGAAATACAACACAACACGCCTGCAGAGTTTCTGAGTTTCAACACACTTTCACAGCAGTGTGTTGTTTTATCAGTTTGGCTGTTGTTTTGTCTTGTTTATTTCTTTTGACTATTGTAAGCGCTGCCTAAATGTATGAAAAGCTGCTTTACAACAATACAAATTTGTGAAAAATGCTATAAGAATAGAATAGAATAGAGTATAAATGTAGTGTGTGTTCTAGTGGTATATACTGTAGTGCGTTTGTTGTTGATTAAATCAGTTTCTAGACTCGATTTGATATGTGATATATCATATGTGATCTGGAATGAAATGATGATGATGTCCAGGTGTAAGTGTGTGTGAACTAAACCGGGTCATTTTAACTCGCGTTTAGGTAAAATCTGAACAAACCCAACATCTGTAACCTAGAAAGTGTCCGTATTTAAAGCAACACTAGGGAGTTTTTTGACCTTAAAAAATCTCTCTAAAATTCTTTTAGTGGTGGGACAACTCTTAACTGGACAAATTTGACTGCCGCTGCTATCTAAGCAGCCCTCTATCGACTGAAATCACACTTGTAACTTTGGTGTGCGGGTAGGTTCACAAGCCCCGCCCATCACCTGCTTTACGGCATACGTCACGTTTTACTCGTAGCCTGGGTGAAGTTAGCCAACAGCTAGACGAAACGATCTAGTTCAACACAAGTCTCCAAACCATCACCATCGTAGAGAAAGCAAAAAAAAAAAAGAGGAAAAGAGAGAGAGTGATCGGACACAAACCTGAACACAAATCAATATCTGACAGACTTACACTCGGTGCCGCGAGCTGTAAGAGGCAACGGGTTGCAAAACGGATGGAGACCTAACGTTAGCCTTCCTGCTACTGGATTTGAAAGTCTTATATGTACATTTTTTTACTGTCCTGTACTTTAGTTATTAATTATTTGGCTGTGCTCAGGTTATTTATTGGCACACTAACGTTATTGATTCACAATTTATAACTGTAAGGTAGACTAGAGATGATGTAATGTTGCCGGGTCTCAATAGCTTACGTAGCATGATCGTGCCTCGTCACGAATTGAGTGTTATGCTTGTAAACGAAGACTACCAAACCACAATAAAGGTTTATGGTCAAAAGTTGCTGATTCCTTAGTTCATGCACGTAGACTAATGTTATCGGTATCTATAGTTACTATTCTAGGCACTATACCCATAGCGAGTTAGTGATTGCACCTATTACACAACGCCTGGTCGCGAGTGTGTTTCCCAAAATATAACGACAGAAAATGATTTGCGTTGTTTACTAAACACATTCACGTCCATGCGTTGTGTTGTGGGTGACTGCAAATGTGCTATATAGCTAACGATAGCATGGCTAGCAACCAGCTGCTACCTCAGAATCTAGTTTGAGCTATAAGTATAGTCCAGTAGTTCCCCGCGGGAGCCAAAAGAGTGCTTTAGTACATGCACAGTTTATGAAGTGACACGATGTGACAGCGGTTTCTGCTTAATCAACAAATTCACGTGTATTGCGCTGCCCACGGGTGAAGCTTATACAGCGACCGTATTTACAACACTGATAACAGACAAGTGCGCTTATCATCCACGTGGGGGAACCACGAGCAAAAGTTCTCTAGTGTTGCTTTAACCCAATGACAGACAGATTAAAACAATACTGCATTTCTCTTTTTTGTAAGGAAAAGTGAGTTGTTGTTTTGTGAGGAATGTTTTTAGCACTTGTTGTTTTTAAAATGATTCGTAGTGTTTGTCAAGAATCAATGTGAGCGATTACTCAGCTGTACGTAGTACACTTGAGTATTTTTGTCATAACTCTGCCTCATCTTGTCATGTCTTTCCTGGTCTTGTGGCAGAGTCATGGCAAAGCCTTAGGTTTCATGTGGAGAGAGGCATTTTGGCCCAATTGGCTTTCCACATGCTCTCTCCGGTGTCTTTGTTCCCGCCCTCTCGTTCCTCGTTTAGCTCTCCATCAGTGTTTCATCCCAGACACCTGTCCCCTGTTAATTATCCTTTGTTAGTCTCCCTATATATTGCCCTCGTGTCTATTGTCCTGTGCTCCTTTGTTTTGTTGGATCTTGCCTTGTGCTTGTTCACGGTTTGGATCTTGTGAGTGTTTGCCACGTACCTTACCTTGCAGTGTGTTAAGACATGTCTTAAGACATGTGTCTTTGTTTATATCTAGTTTTGGTTCCTGTTTTTCCTAGTCTTAGTTATTCTGTTCCATTGTTTTATCCCCCTGTGGGAAGTATTATTTTGGCTGTGTTTTAGTTTATCCTGTCTCTGTTACCCCATTGTGGGTTTTTGTTTTGTCCGCCCATTAAAGTCTGTCTGTTTACCCCGTCATCGCTGCCTGTGTAACCGGTCCTACTCGCCCCGCTCTGCGCGGGCCTCGAACCGACGTTGCTGCGGATGGGAGACGGGCGCTCTAACGAGGAGGCTAAAGACCGCAGTCTCTAGCGTCTGTCGCTAGAGCGTCTCTGTTGGTCGGGGAGTGAGGTTTACACACTGCACAGCTCTTCACTAGCTGGCCTCCGTTACACTTGCACTGGGTTCTTCCCCTGACTTCCGTGACAATTTTGTTTTTTCGTGTTTGAGTTTGTGAGAAAACCGCACAGATTCGGGATTGGCCTGTCTTTAGATTCAATTCAAATTGATTTCTGTATTGATTTTGCATTGTTGCAAAGCAGCCTTTAAATACAGTATTAATGCAGAAAATCTCTGAAAAGTTTTTCATCACGAGCACATGTCAGAAATGCCATTCACAGGCTCTCACCGAGCTCAACGCTTTCTCTTTCCGAGAAGACAATGAATCAAAATGAGACATTTATTCAATGAACCTGAAGGGTGACTCATTAGTAGTGATTCATGTCAGTCACCTGTCACCTAACAAGCACTGGAGGACATCCCAGCTGTTACCCAGCATCACTTTAAACCAGCCGCTTAGCAACGGCACCGCTCGTGTTCTTTAGTAGATGTATTTCAATCATGTTTAAGTCCTCTGAATGTGTAAACGCGTGATGATTTGAACTAAACGAACATTTGTCTCAGGCCGAGGGAATCGGGTATCTCGCAATGACTCAAAACGGACTCCGGGAGGTTTCTGGAATACGCTGTATTGGGTTCCACTCAGTCGAAGAGATAACAAGATTTCTGCCTCGTTCGTTCCTGATAGATTATACCACCTTTTCATTTTCTACCCCCTCATTTCTCAATCCTCTAAAGTGTGAAGCCGGATGCTCAACCTTGAATTATTCAATTTCTCTTCACAGTGCGGCAACACGAGCAAAAAACAACAGAAATTTGTTACAGATCTTAAAAACAACAAAGCGTGATAATGGTCTTGTTTATTGCGCTGATCAAACGTAATGAGTCTCTGTGCTGAACATCAACTCTCTGTGGTCTCATTTCTGCCCGACTACATTTACAATTCAACTTATACTTGAAGAGTTGTTTTTTTAAAGTTTCTAAGTGTTTCTGGGCAGATTAAAGTAGGTAAACTAATGTTGAAGAACTTCTTTGAAAAGCTACACCTACACAACCTCACGGCAATTATTTCACAAGGAGGCAATTGCTATGAATTTGTGTGTTTTTGGAAGCGTTTGCAGCAGTGATGTTTAGGGCTTTATTTGACTTCTTCTGTAGAAGCGTGGCAGAAACTGCGGAATGACTCTCATGTCTTATTGGAGAAAAAGTCTCGTAACTGTGTGTAGACTTCACTTACAGTCAATCTGTGTTTAACTACACAATCAGCTGCTTTATTTGGCATATACAGTAATGAAAACCTAATAATGGACTTGAGCATTTAACACGGTATCACTTTACAATAAGGTGCTGTTTGTTACGTAAGGGATAATGTACAGGCAGCCGGTTGTTATTGCGTCAGTGTGATCAGGACGTGAAGCGGAGGGTCTTGTGTCTCACTGGAGGGGCTTATTTCTGCCATAACAACCGGCTGCCTGTACATTTTCCCGCTTATTACACGCCTACTTGCCACATGAGAAAAGAACTGGACATGAAATGTGAATTTGAAATTTTATTAGCTCATTTTTACTGAATGCAGACCTTCTGCGAGGAAAAGCCATTTAGTTTCGGTTTTAAGGTAAGAAACGATGTTCAACCATCACAAACAGGCAAATTGGTTTAATCATTTGTAAATATAATGTCATGTATGAAGAGTTTGGTTCCAAAATGATTAACATCAATCAAACTGCAGTTGGTTTGTTTTGATTTAATAAAACACAATAAAAACATGATTTTTGAAAACTTTTAAAAACGGAGTTATCTCACTTTGGAACCAAACTCTTCATATGTTATTAAACGACATATTTATATTTCATTTGTCAAAAAAACCTGTTGAAATTATTTGCTGCACCCGGGTTACCCTGTGTTATTAGTTTTGAGCTTTTTTGTTATCTGGGAATAACGAACCTGCAAATGTCGCGACTGGTGTAGTAACAATTAGTTAATGCATTAGTTAACATGAACTAACAATGAAGAATACTTCTACAGCAGTGGTCACCAACCTCTTTGATCCCATGACCCCCGACCTCAGAATTGATGAAAGGCAAGATCTACCAGTCAAAGGGTTCAAATCAAAACCAGCTCAGAAACTAAGCAAACTCTGTAACGTGCACCAAAATGAGGTGAAAAACACCAATTCAAACACCAGTTCAAGGACTTTGATTCACACATGACAGCTTGCAATTTAAACATGCAGATAAGAATTAGGCCACATTTACACGATGAAAAACGGAAAAGTTTTTCCTTTGCGTTTTTGAAAAGCTTCACGTACACACGACGGCGTTATCAAAAGGGTCTGCATCTACACGGATCCAGGAAAAGGGATAAAACCGCTGTAGTATGCACGCCAGGCCAGTGAGTGGCGATGTTGTTGTGTAAAGAAACAGGACGTGCCTTGGCACAAACACAAGCACAGTTATAAGCCAAAAGTGCTTTTTAATACCGTTGGTGGACGTATATATGTGTGTTTAAAGTCTGCCGGATGTAAACAGTGTGTCTCCGCTGGTCTTACTGGTGCAGCAAATACACATTTTGCTGAGAAAACTTTAATACACAGTCGAGCAGCGAGAGCTCACAGTACGGGAAGACGCCATACTGTTTTGGCTTTACTCGTGCGACTGAGCGCGTAATACGCATGCGCGTGTTGTCATCGTTTTCAGAAAGTTCCGTCTTGCAGTTTGCATAGAAACGAAAACGGCAACGTTTTCAAAAAGTTGCACTTTGAGACCCGTTTTCAGTCCCCCAAAACGCTGTTTCCGTCTAAACGAACGGCTAAAAGGCATAAAAAGTTTTAAGTTGAAACGGCATCGTATAAAAGGCCTTAATTTAAGAAGACCCTAATCATTTAGGTATTTACTGTGTAAAGATTTGTTATTTATTATGCTTTTGTTTGGAGTTGGTTTACTTTTATTAAGTAAATAAAGTATATAGATGGAAATGTCATTTTTCGATTAGCCTACTTTCATGATCGACAGGGATTGTCTCGTCTCATAGATCGACGGGTTGGCGACCACTCTTGTGCAGCATTTATTAATCTTAATTCATGTTAATTTAAGCATTTACTAATACATTATTAAAATCAAACGTTGTCACTGTTAACATCAGTTAATGCACCATGAATAACGTGAATAACTGGATTGACATGAATTTACATTGACAAGGATTAATAAATGCTGAAAATTGTTAATTGTTTGCTAATGTTAGCTAATAGCGCCTTCTTGTAAAGTGTTACCAACATATTGTGCTTTATAAATACTGATCACAGGGAAGGTTACACACAGTTTCAGACTGAATGTTTATTGTCTCAGTTCTTCCAATTATATAAGAAAGTTCACACATACTGTACAGCTCTCGTGTCTCTGTTGATAAATGTAGTTAAGTTGGGAGTGTCTCTGCTTTTCCCCGGAGGATGATGGGATGTTTGTAAAGGATGGGACGGGCCGGGTGGTCGTTGAGCTCAGACAAATGTGGAGGAGTGAGACTATCGAACAAACCCCTCTGTAGAAAATCAATTCACATCCAGACAAACACACGGCCATTAGCAGCTCAGACGCTCAACGCTCATTTATATAAACCAGCCATAAAACAAAAAGTGACACTCTGGAATCAAGATAAACATAGTTATCGTGTCACACGTTTGATGAATAATCTGGTGATTGTGGTCGTTTTGTAAGATCTCAGCGTCCGTCTCTCCGTTCAGCTCAGGAAACATTTGATCGCCCCTCCTGCTTGTTTTCTGTTGTCCAAATTGAAGCTGCACCGGTGCATGTGACCCGCGGGGTGAGACCGGCGCTCATGCGTTCACATGAGGAGAGGACGGGGGGTCACGAGAGAGCATCAACATTCAGAGCTTGTGCTGAGAGAGAGAGAGATGAGCAGACGGGCTGCTGAATCGTCTCCATCAGATTGTCCACTTAACCAAAGCCGCAGCGAAACATCACATCTTCTCTTTTGAAAAATTGTTGCAATTTTCTCTCCATTTTTCAAATGACAGTGCTCTGAAACGGAGCGGCCGCTTTTTGTGGAAGCGGTGTGTGGATGTAAAACAATGTGAACGACAAATTCCCTGTTTATGAAATTATTTGGCGTCTGACAGAAACGACTTCATTTTTATGAATGTGTTTTTTGATGTCACGCTCTTCAGCATCACACACGTGTGTACAGAATAAAATTAAAAATGATGTCATTAAATGAAATGACAGGGAAAGTTCTGGCATGAACCTCTAGATGGCGCAGTCCTACAGTCTAACCCAATCTCACATATTAACTTTATCACACGGCGCAGCTGATTGGTTCCTTCTGTATCAGCAGCCAATGAGCTTGCTGCTCGACGTTTAAATCTTGGCTAGTGATTGGCATAGCAGTGCAGCGCGTTTCAGAAACCCTCCTCCTTCCCCAGCTCCACCTGTATAGATCTGCTACAAAGTGATCATGTACGCTATACTGGGCTTATTCATACATGCTTATGTTTTGCTTTCCTGTAGCTCAGTGGTAAGAGCATTGCGCTAACAACGCCAAGGTTGTGGGTTCGATACCAGGGGATTGCACATACTTAGAAACAAAAATGTATAGGATAATGCAATGTAAGTCGCTTTGGATAAAAGCGTCTGCCAAATGCATAAACGTAAATGTGCAGCAGCAGCATTCCTTACATGCGCACAGCAGCGTGTTGTGGATGTATTGGTAGTAGCAAGTCTCTGTACTCGCTCCGCAGCAGCGGCGTAGCAGATCTATTCCGGCAAGACCAAATACATTTATGTCATTTACAGTGTTGGGTAAGTTACTCTGAAAAAGTAATGAATTACTAGTTACGAATTACATATTCAATAGTGTAATTAGATTACTGTACCAATTACTCTTTACAAAAAGTATTTAATTACTTATTACTAATTACTTTCTATATCCTACATCAACCTTGATTACTTAAGTGATTCAAGGATAGACATGAAACGGCTCTTTTAATTCATTCAAATAAATAATATTAAACTACATAAAGTACTCTTATTAACTGACCAAAGTATTACAAATGTGAGAATTATACATTAAAGCACAGATTTTAAAGTTAGACTTTGAATTTTGATGTCAATTCCACTATTGCACACACACATATATTACACAATTTAAATGATTTAAATTACAGAAAAATAGAGTAATCCCTTACTTTACTTTCTCAAGGGAAAAGTCATTAAATTACAGTAACTAATGACTCAGTAACTAGTTACACCCAACACTGGTCATGTACACTACCATGCTGAACCCCCGAGAGTTGTCATGACAGAAATGATGTGATTTACCTATTAAGTAGAAATCAAAAATAATTGTGTCGAAATTAAATGAGAACAGCCTCAGCTAGAGCACTAAAGAAATGTTAGTTTGTTTTTTGTATTTTTTATCTGATATGATTGTGTATAATCAGTTATTAATTTATCAGTTAATTTTGTGAAAGTGAGTCAGATTTAAGAACGCATTAGACAGAATCCTCCTCTTCACATTACAGCTCAGTTTTCTTGTGATATTTTTTCTATCTTACATTTTAAATGTTTCATTTTGTTTTCGGTTTAGAACACACTTTAGGGCGTTGAACACAGGCTTGAAAGGCATTTTTTATTGCGGTGTTTTGTTTTGTGCAATCGATTTCTCCAAGTGAACACATTCATGTTAAACGGCTCTAGTTTCATTACACTAGCCTGTGGTCATGTTTACTTCACTTCTTAGTGTTGTATTTTAAGTGCTGTAAGCAGATAATGTTGACCGTCTCTCTCTCTCTCTCTCTGCTCTGACTCTTATCAGCCGGAAGGAAAAATGTGCGACTTCACCAGCGGGACGTATGATCCGCTCAAACCTGTGGGCCGACTGCTCTATTTCACCGTCCAATCGATGTCAGGCGGAGCGGCCGCTTGATTGATGATGATACAGCGATTGATTGGTCAAATCCTCTCCAGTATATAAACCTTCTGACGGTGGAGCGAGACGCACCCCTGAGAGCTTTAAATTCCTCCGATCCTCTTTAGAGACACACGCTCTGACCGGAGAAACTGAGAATGCTGAGTAATCATTACTGATACAAGCATTTGCTGTCGACTCCCTACATAGACAGCTGCCTACGGAGGGCACATCCTTACTCATAACTAACACACTCATAAGCATGAAAGCACACAGGAATTATGTGCTACATATGCGATATGCATATAGATTTCTGATGGTCAGTATTCTGTCAACTCTGTTTCTACTTCAGCATCATGGATTTATTTTCCTCTGAGCTCGTCGCAGTGCATTCTGGGATTCTGCGTGCTGTTCTGTTGTTGTTGGCCGGTCTCACGTGTTTGTGAGGTTTGTATTGAATGCGTGCGTGTGATATAATGATGTTTTAATGACAGTTTTAACAGGGACATTAATTTGCTGTAATTGGACGGCTTTGACCTTCAGCCCGGTCATCTCATCATCCCTCTCATTATGGTCTCTTCTAGTGCTCTTTATGGCTGTATTGATTCACACTGAAACACACACACGCGTGTGCGGTCCGATCAGGCATATACTGTATATGCATGTGCTTCGGAAGTTACCAGAAAAACTAGGGAAGCACCGATATGTACACTTTGCCGATAACGATAATCGATAATTCTTTAACACTGGAAGCCGATAACCGATATATTGGCCGATATACAGTCTCTAAATATTACTATAACATTCCCTAAGACTGAAACAAGGGCAAAAAGTGGACAACTGCTTTTATTTGAAAACATTGATTGCAGAAACAATGTAACCGTTAGTTCTCTTTTCCCCCTGAAAATCATGAACCAAGCCTACTGTACACTAACAATTCTTTAACTTTCAAACTTTTCTGGTATATTTTTTATTTAATAAACAAATTAAAGATGTTCTTCCAGAGCAACCCAGAAAAGTGTTCTTAATAGCCACGAGTCTTAACAGGTCTTCAGACAGAAAGCATTCAGACAAGCATTATAATAGCATTATAGCAAGCTTTTCTTCCTATATTTACACGTCCATAGATATCTACACACTGTACCTACATCAACAATGTTTTGCTAATAGCAGTAAAGTTAGGGATGTAACAATATCAAAATCTCACTGTATGATAATACCTCGGTAGAAAGCCCACGGTACGATGCTTATTGCGGTATTTAACATGACAGATGATCGTGTCATAAGCATCCTCTTTTCTTATCCTCCAATCATAACTGTTGTTTAGAGCTGTGAGCTATAGTATGAGATGGTCCTAAATATGACCTAAAAATCCCTTTTATCAAATCAAATGACTGCACCAGATGGACCTTGAGAAAGGTAACATCTCTTGTTTATTCTAACATTCTCTATGTCATGTGACCACCATAATATTGAGACACTTTAGCTATTGCGATAACACGATATAGATAATATCTTTACGTCCGTAGTACTGGATTTGAACTGCAGCTGAAGGACTTTAACCAGAGGAAATGATTTATCGGCTATATCGGCCTACATTTTTATTATCGTCCGATACCGATATGGCGGATAATTTATCGCGCATCCCTATAAAAAACATGATAGTGATATATATGAGTTTTAAAGTAAAACTGACTCTTGTGTCTTATTATAGAAGAAGTGTAGTGCGCATGTTTTTGGCAGATTTTCTTGCAAATATCATGCTTAAACTATATAATTATTGTGCTGAGACCAGTGTTGGGTGTAAGTAATTAGTTACTGTAATTTAATTACTTTTCCCTTGAAAAAGTAAAGTAAGGGATTACTCTTATTTGTTCTGTAATTTAATTACAGTTACTTCTGATGTCATTAAACTAAATACTTTGTGTAATATATGTGTGTGTAATAGTGGAATTGACATCACAATTCAAAGTCTAACTTTAAAATCTGTGCTTTAATGTATAATTCTCACATTTGTAATACTTTGGTCAGTTAATAATAATACTTTATGTAGTTTAATATCATTTATTTGAATGAATTAAAAGAGCCGTTTCATGTCTATCCTTGAATCACTGAACTAATCAAGGTTGATGTAGAATATAGAAAGTAATTATTAATAAGTAATGAAATACTTTTTGTAGAGAGTCATTGGTACAGTAATCTAATTACACTATTGAATATGTCATTAGTAACTAGTAATTCATTACTTTTTCAGAGTAACTTACCCAACACTGGCTGAGACCATAGTAAAGTTGTGGTAACCGAGGTGATTGTAGCAAAATGAGTGTTTGCTGTGTGTGTGTGTGTGTGTGTTTAAGTTGTTGGGAGGTCTCTTCTGTTTGTGTGTTTGTGAACTTCTTTCCTGCATCTTCTAATGTTGAAAGTTTACTTTTGTTCCTGCTGCAATAACAAAAGGCCTTTTAAGTCTGACTGGAAAATCTTTAGGAGAAATTGGCTCCTGTATCGAGGGGCGTCGTATCGATTCTCGCCCCTGGCTGGCGGTGCTAAAAAGATGGATAGATCTGTGTGAGGCGCTTATAAAAACCATTGTGTGCTCGCACACACACACACACACACACACAGAGAGAGAGAGAGAGAGACGGGGGAGCGCTTTGAGAATGCACAGCTGAGACGTGTGAGACATTTACTGTATGAGCTTGAGTTTGTCAATGATTAGTCTTGTCTGTTGTGTTTATCCTCACAGTTAATGTGATAGCGCAGGTGTGAGCGCTGCCGTATGTATCAGAAACACATTTACTGTAAACACTTTCACCCATTTCTCGTAATTCCATTCCAAAAATTCACCATGCTTTTACTAGAGTAAACGTGTAGTGATCTGGAAGATTTAGAACCATTTGCATAAGCACAGGTTTACTATCACAGTTACTGTGGTTACGGTGAGGTGATCATGGTTTGACTTTAAAAGTCCCCGTGAACCGGAAGTTGCGATCGTTTTTACTTCCGCATTTTGACGCATTTCCGAGCGAAATGGAATTTAAAATGAGTAAAGTAGTGGGCATGGCTTTCGTCTTGATTGGATGTATAAAAACAGCAGTTGCATTTTGAAATGGAACTGGCAGCAGACTGACAGTTGAAGGGGAGGAGTTAACGGAGGCTCCGCCCAAGCCGTCTAACATACCTCATTTGAGATGGATAGTCATTACAGGCCGAAAGTGCATTTTCAGATTTGAACTGAAGATTATGAGGGCACACGAAATTTTAAATGAGAACGACCCACATTGATAAGATCTTTACAATAAACGCTGCAATATATCATGAAAAAATCACTGGGACTTTAAAATTAAGCATGGTTTATTTTCGTAAGGAATTGTGTTGGCAGCACAAACTTTAAATAAAAGCATCTGCCTAATTCATATTAGATTTTGCGGAAGTACCGCAGTATTCGCTGGGAAATCCTGGTGAAAGTTTTGGTTTTGTTGTATTTAAGTTTGTGTGGAGTGTGTGTTGAGCGCTGTCATGATGTTAAATACATCTGAATTGAACGCGAGCAGATAGAAACAGATTCATTTGAATGCAAGATTCTTCTCCTCACTTCTGTTTTGATTTTCAGAGTCAGACGGTCGAGGGTGTTCGGCTTCCTGCTGTTAAATGGTGAAGTAATGCATTAGCATTCAATTCAAGGACAAAAGGAACATCGGCTACTAAAACACAAGCACACGATGCTCGGCAGAGATTGAGTTTAAGACACCTGTGCAAAGGTGCAATTCATTGTTTACTGCTAAATGATCGTATGTGACCACCAGAGAGAAGACCCCCCCGAGACCCCTTCAGAATCTAACGCTTGAAATGTGATCAATCAATCAATATCTGCCCACACACACGCACACGCACACACACACAGACACACACACGTGTTGAGCTGAATACTAATGAAGTGAATGTGAAATGAAAATAAGAACCTTGACACAAGCTTTTATTGTCAACGTTTGTGTCATCCATTAACATCATTTATCATTCTGAAAACTTCTCGGCAGAAATCTTTTTAGCAAGAACTATCGAGGAGATGATGTTAATGACTGATTTTGGCTAATATCCATCGATGTTTTTTCATTTCTGTGAGATTTAAGATGAACTCAAGTTCACTGAGGTATAACAGGGGTTTTCAGCATTAAATGAGTTTTCTGTCTCTGTCAAACACGAAACACTGTGAACGTTTGTTAGTCAGTTTCATCATGTCTGGTTAGCAGATGATGTTGTGGTTAGCCTTTTATTCGTTTACACACGTACAATTGACTCAACTTTGTGCGATTTATTAGCTCAACCCCTCAACGTCACGTAAGCAGATGGTAATCTACAGATTCATATCAATAAATCTAGCTTGTCTCCAAACATTCACGTGAGTATCAAACATCGTGCGTTAAGAGGTGATTACTGCAAAACAATTGAGCTGATTTGAAATAAATTCAGGTGGCATGCCCCTCGAGTGGAGGCGCGCATTTCTAGAAACAAACACAGGTTTGTAAAGTGCAAACAGCAGATCAATGGTCCCACATTAAACGTGTGTTTGCTGACACCCGGCGAGGGTCTCCGAGCACCTGCTGTGAGTGAGCTTTTGAAAAGATGCGAGAGGTTAGCGATGCGTGGAGCGGCGTCTCGTGGCGGTTTGATTTGCATTTGTCTGTATGATGTATGACTTCACATATTAAGCAGCGAGATAAGCGGCTTCACGTCCCCGGTGTGTCGTGGTCCAGCGTGAGCGTGAGAGAGACCCATCCACCCACACGGGAGCGCACGCTAACATCACATTTCAAACAATCCTTTTAGCACAGAGTGATGGAGAAGAGTTTTACCAACATTCTCTGAATGATATGATCTCGCTTCCTTCTCTCTCTTCATATGTTTCAAGTGCCGTGATTTGATGTTTCATCTGTCCTGTGAACAGATCTCGTTTTCCTTTTGAAAAAAACCCTCTTTACTAATAATGTCCACTATACGACACAACACCCTTCCGTTTAGCCCTGCCGCAATTCTCGAATATTATTTCACAAGATCTTTAAGCAGTTCAAGAGACATTCAGCCAAAAATCCAAATTCTGTCATCATTTATTCTCTCTCATGTGTTTGTAAACCCGTACGTGAGTCTTTCTGCAGGGGAACACAACAGAAGATATTTTGAGAACGGTTTTGTGGTCAATAACGGGGTTCGTTGTTGTTTGATGATCAACATTCTTCAAAATATCTGGTGAACTCTTCCTTTAAAACCTTTCCATGGTCTTTATTTCCTTCCCTAATGAAACACATTGAACTCATTAACTCTTGTCAAGTCTTGTCAAGTTTGCTTTAATGGTCTGCAATTCCGTTTTGTTCAAATCATGTGTCCAGTGTGTTCTACGATGTAGAAAATGGATTTCTTTCTATACCAATCTGCAGTTAATATCATCTGTGCGTCGAATGAAAGGTGAATTCATCGATGTGTTAAATGTGAGAGGTTTGGTGTTCTTCTGCACTGGACGCTCTTGAGCCGGCTCTATCGTCTCCTGAAAGGCTGAATGTATCGTCAGATAGCAGTTACTGGATGAATGTGAAGGAAGACAATAGAGCGGATCTGTCATGAGGTGAACTATAATCCACTCATCCCTTCATGCTTCACTTCATTTCTGATGGATGACATCACTTCTTCTCCAGTTTATCTCAGAATTATGTGACAGTAGAGAAGTCAGATGTGTTGTGAACCTGCGCACACGCGTGTTTGGAATACATGCATACGCACACACACACCCATGCACGCACATGATCACGTACAAACGCATGCACACACACACGCACAGGCGCGCACACAGGCACACATAGAAAGGCACACAAGCACGCACGCACCCGTCTCAGCACAGTGTGTGTGTGTGTGTGCGTGTGTGTGTGTGTGTGTGTGTGTGTGTGCGCGTGCATGCACTTGTGTGTGTATGCGTGCATGTGTGTGCGTGTGTGTGTGTGTGTGTGTGTGTGTGTGTGTGTGTGTGTG
>NC_079894.1:2559732-2582788 GCF_024868665.1 Triplophysa rosa | reverse complement strand
TCTCTCTCTCTCTCTCTCTCTCTCTCTCTCTCTCTCTCTCTCTCTCTCTCTCTCTCTCTCTCTCTCTCTCTCTCTCTCTCTCTCTCTCTCTCTCTCTCTTCGTGTCTGTTGTTTGGCATATTGTATTAGAGAGGAGGAGAGAAGAGGAGGCGTTTGGGCGGGCGTGGGGATCATTTCCAGCCGGCGGAAACACCAAGTCAATATAAATGTGTGTTCTTGTGTTACAGGCGATTGTGACTTCGAGAAACCCTTCTCATCCTGCGGTTACACACAAGGTCGAGATGATGATCTGGACTGGGAACAGTTTGACACCAGTGAAAAACCTTCACTGGATCCGTGGATGCCACCGGGTAAGAGACACACGGCCAGTGAACTATAGACGCATCACACGACGGTTCTTCTACACCTGAACACCTTCATCGTGTGATGAAACTCATTCATTCATTTTACTACACAAACAGAAAGTCTTCCTTATGTATTCACAAGTTTTGATGGTGATGTTCGCCTGTAGTGTTTCTAACAGACGAGTAAAGGGGTGTGATGTGACCGTTCCTCCAGGAAGCGGATGGTGGTGTGTGTTACTGTAAAAGTGATTTGAGCTCTCAGTATCATCGGTGACTCTATTCTTCTGCTAATGGACGCTGAGACAAAAGCTTTGGCAATGAGGTTTTGTATCAAAAGACTGAAATCTATTTTAATTAAAGCATTTCCTCCTGCTGTGACGTACTGAAAGTCATTAGAATGCTTTCGTCGTCTCGTGTCTGTCTGTAATGTTGCATTGATGCGCTTTGATTTGATTTGAGATGAGACCCCTCAGAACCTCCAGAATTACACTAATGGACCAACACTTTCTGCCCCGCTCATGACAAACACAATGTTTTCCTCTTCAATCTCACACACACAGAGAGAGACAGATAGATTACATCTCCCTGAAGTGAGTGACAGAAGCTGCTTTAGATAATGATGACGTTGATGATGTCAAACAGTGTGTGTGCGTGTGTGTGTGTCTTTCTCTTTGGGCTGGTCAGTGTAGTAAATCTACACAATATTTATTATGATGGTTTCAATTATGTGAATCAGAAAAGAAAAGTCATTTGTATTGATTTAATGACTCTGTAATGAAAATGATTTAATATAATTATTTTTTAATATTTTGTCAAATACACTGCCTTGACTTTTTTAACCACTGTGTTGTACTTCTGTCATTAATGTCATTCATGAATAAATATGAATATTGTCAGAAGATCTGCATTTTCAGATACAGAACCCCCCAGTGTGAGGGGTTCTTGCTGTGGAGTTGTGTTTGTGTTGTGGTGGTCATTGGGGTGTTCAGTGGTCATCAGTTGGGCATTCCTGTCTAACATCTCTAGAGAGAGAGCGAGAGAGAGGGAGAGGTCTTATTTGAATGTAAATGTGATTGTGTGTCAGGATGTCCTCGCGCTTTCCTCCTCTGTGGAATTGTGGGTAATGTGTAGTTTGTGGCTCAGACTTCATTCCCTCATATATCCCTGACACACACACACGCATACTAATCGATCGAGCTGCGCAGTTCTCAAAGACTCGTACAGTCAATCACAGGTTGTGTGTCTGAACTGTTGTGTGTGAGTGTGTTTGCTGGAGCCCTGCAGTCACAGATCAAAGCATCAGGTCACATTAATGTGTTCTCACGTCAGTCACATATGAATGAAGAAACCCACGTTTGCGGTCGTATTGATCTCGTCTGTTTACTGCATCACATCATTTCATCATTAAGAGCTCTGAAAACATTTCATGTGAGAATCTGAAGAAGAGCTTCCAGTCAGTCTGTAGCGTAGAGAAAGTCTGAAGTTGAGGATTCACTGATAACCGTATGGAGAACAGGAATGGTTTCTTTGTTCCAGTTAAAGAACGTTTTAATTCAGCCTTTTTATCTGACATTTGAATGACAAAATTGAATAGAGCTTCAAGGCTGCCCGGAGGAAAGAGATGAGAACGCTTCACCGTCTCCATTGTTGTTCCTAGACAGCAATTAAATTAAATGGAGATCAAATAGAGAGTTCTGTTGAAGTCTCCTGTTTCTCACCAGTTTCTGAGATATGAAACGTGATTTTCTCCTCAAGAATCCTTTCAAGAGCAGATCTGAGATCTGAGTTTCACTACACAGTTACTGTATGTCTGTATGTTGACTCATTTGTTGTGATTGTTGTGATGACAGTGTAGGTTTAAGTGTGTTTATGTGTGGGGCATGCTGGGATTGCCTTCGGTCTAACGGCAAACTGTTTGAAATTCACAAGCGTCTTCATGATAGTTTGCAGCACAGGCCAGACACGCACACACACGCACGCACACGCACACGCACGCACGCACACACACACACACACACACACGCACGCACGCACGCACGCACGCACGCACACACACGCACAAGCGCCCGCACGCACACACACGCACGCACGCACACACCGCACACGCACGCACGCGCACGCACACACACTCACGCACACACACATACACGCACACACACGCACGCACGCACACACGCACGTACACGCACGCACACACACCACTCGCACGCACGCACACGCACGCACGCACACGCACACACACACACGCACGCACGCACGCACACACGCACACACACACACACACACACTTCTCTCCTTGTCTCATCCTTATTTCATCTGGTCTCTGCTGTAGAAGCCGTCAGTATGAGATTGAGGTCTGAGACTCATGATGTGTCCAGCATTAAAACACATCACTGATCACATGTTTACGCTGCAAAAAATGACATTCTTACTAAGCGTTTTTGTCTTGTTTTTAGTGAAAATATCTAAAACTTCTTAAATCAATGTACAATTACTTGACAAGAAAAGTGACCAAAGATATTTGAAAAATATATAATGGAAAAATAATATAAGACTGAACTGAAGTAAGTTTATGGTAAAAACAAGCACAAAAATCTGTCCATGGGGTGAGAAAAATAAACTTGAACTTCAAGTACTTATTTCAAGTTTATTTTTCTCACCCCATGGACAGATTTTTGTGCTTGTTTTTACCATAAACTTACTTCATTCTTATATTATTTTTCGTTAAACAAGACCAAATATCTTTGGTCACTTTTCTTGTCAAGTAATTGTACATTGATTTAAGAATGTTTAGATATTTGTACTACAAAACAAGACAAAGACACTTAGTAAGAATGTAGAGAGAGAGAGAGAGAGAGAGAGAGAGAGAGAGAGAGAGAGAGAGCACTTTATATAAATAAATGATGAAATACTTGAGCTTCATTTATCATCCCACTGTCTCACTAATACTTCCTCGCTCTCTCGCTCTCTCTCTCTCTCTGTTAGTGTGTTTTTTATTGTAAGTGTGTTTTTATTTGGCTTGACAAATGTGCTGTATTGTAAGAGCGTTTGCAGCTGATCTGTGTACAAGCAGAGCAAATAGTGCTCAGAAAGGAAAAGGTCAGACGTATGCAGTGCTCGAATTGAATGAAGTCTTGTGGGGGGTCCCCACCATAAGACTTGTTTTGGTGGGGGTGGGGGTTAGTCTCGCAATATACAATTTAAACAAAATACACAATATATTTGATCAGAATATGCATAACTATATACTATTTATTAAAAACAGGCTCACATAAAAGAACAGGCTTCTTTTACTGTATTTTGGATCAAATCAATGCAGGCTTGGTGAACAGACAGAACTTTTGAACAGCAGTGTACGTCCAACAGAATAATTCTAGCATTATTTCCCTAAAAACAACTGGATGATTGACACTTTGTGACCAATGTTTGTTCCGAAAGACTTGTTTAAATGCAAGAAACTAGTTTGTTAGATATTAAAAATATATATTGTGACAAGACCGGCTGTCAGTCTGTGTGTTAGTGTTGTGGGGATTTTTCAACGATTTCAGTGCAGTTTACAGTTACGTCCAGTAGGTGGCGGCAAGGGACTGTTATGAGTGAGTCTGTCAGACTAGTCAACCATTTCAGTCCAAAATCCTGCTTGATTCAGGAACTAACTATGGCTATCGACATGTCAATCATAGCTATTTCAAGAGTGAATCCCGCATTAATATGCCGATGTACTTCCTGAAACTTTGCAGCGTGTATGTGGCCGTTGGTCTTAGCAGCATGAAAAACAAGTTTTAAACAATTCTGAATGGATTCACTTAAATATAGCACAGAAACCGCACAAGGAGCACTCCCTTTATAATGACTAAAAGCTGTCACTCATCTTCATCCAGATCTCTAGCACCCCAGAACCAGGCCTAATAATAATTTACACAAGCAATACAAAAGCCCCGACACGGAGTTGATAAATACAACGATGTCCTGCGCTTAGCGTCTTTAGACGTGGGGCGGGCGTTTAGAATGTAAAGACACATGACAACTAGCCCATATACAAACTTAATATCAATTATTGTAAATAATGAATTCACAAAATTTACCATATCCATAGCTGGAATTTAATCACATTTGTCATGATCATTTTTACTCAAATAAAAATATCTGAGGGACCCCCCTAAGTCTATTTTTTACTTCTTATGGGGGGTCCCTAATGCCTTATGGGGGGTCCCGGATCCCCCCAGCCCCCCTTCCGTCCAGCACTGGGTGTATGTAATGTGAAGTGAAATAGTGAGACAGAAATATATCACATCAGAAATAGACACCGAGTGTAACAAAGAAAAGCATCACCTCGACACGCACAGGATTGTGGGATATCACGGACATCTCGTCTGAAGTTAAGTTTCGATGATGAATGTGATCATGTTTTACACGGATCCATTTGCAAATCAAATCTGATTTCATCTCTCAAGACATTTGACGGGTCTTATTAAGAAATCTGGAGTATTCCTCTCTTAAGATCAGAAGCGCTGAAGTTCATCCGTATTCCTAATGAATCCTCGCCTGGAATGTTATTTGTTTTGCAGGCTCATTAACTGAATTAAATGTTCTCGGTACAGTAAGACTGCGTTTTATCTCCCACGTGGATGGTAAACATCCGTCCTGACGCCGCGGGGTCGCGTGGAGAGGCGTTGAGGAACTCGAGCGTTTATTCTGTCATGAAGACTGAAGGATGCCGGAAATTAAATCAGAACTTCAATCCCATTAGCCGAAGATGAGATATCCCGAAGGAAGGGATATTTCCATGATGCCACAACACGCTAATTGAGTTTTGGCGATTCATGAGTTTGTGTGAAGTCAAATGTGTGTTTGTTCAGAGGGAAAGTCAAACAGGACGGCAGTCGCCCACTTATGTCATCATACAGAACAGCGCGCAACCTGAGTCTTGTGTCCTTCTAGCAACAAGAGAGAGACCTTATAGACCGTTTCATCGGACGCGCGCGCCTGACCCCCAGTTAACTTCCGCTTTGTGTTTGGCTAGTGTCTAATAATATAACTATTTATATTTGATTTAATTTATGTTCATAATTGTATTAAATAAACGCTTTGTTGTATGTTTATTTGATTAAATAAACAACATGTTGAATGGGTCCTGTAGTTCGGTCGCATTTAAAGAAACCGTATGGTACACTGACATCTAGCGGTTGATCTTGGTATCGCAGCCTAAAGTCAAAATATTGGCGACACAAGTTTAGACAAGTGACGCTTCTTCTCGGTTTCTTTTGATTGTTATCAGAAATAATCTACAGGCGCTCTATTGTTCGTGAATGTGTACAGGAAGTTCAGTTGGGGGGGTCACAAAAGTGCGCACGCGCAGTAACGTTTGTTTATGTTGTTGAGATGAAACCGTGAGTTAATTTTTTTTTTTAAACGACTTTTTCACCAAATGAGACGTCTGAGCTCCTGTTGAAGAGCAGTTGCTCTTCTTACATTATACGATAACAGATTAAATCTTAGTTTATTGATTATTGTTCCTGTCATCTATATTTGGAATATGAGTTGTACCCAGCTAACAATTTTTGGTTCCCAGAACATTTCCCTAACGTTAGTTTTTGGTTCCCAGAACATTATTTTCTAAGGTTCGTTTTTGGTTCTCCAGGAAGGTTTTCTTTACGAAAATAGAATGTTAGTTCTGGTTCCCATACCGTTGTGGGAACCTAAAACTAACGTTAGGGGAACGTTCCCCTAACATTATAGAAACCATGAAACTAACGTTCTATTTCCGTAAAGATAACCAAATACAAACCTTAAATAAACTTTCTGTTAACCAGAAACTAACATTATGGGAATGTTCCCAGAACATTAGCCTAAAATATTCTCTCTGGTCCGTTTGGCGTCACTACACGTCCGTTATGAGTACATCTATGCTGTTTTATCCATCGCTTGTCTTAGCAAAAGAATAACCAAAAAACAACCATCAGGGAACATTATTTTCTGGTCATTTTTAAAAAACCAGCCTGCAAAGTTCTGGGGACGTTATATTTGCTGGTTGCAAAACATAAAACCTGAAAAGAACGTTCTGAGAACGTTATTTCTTGGTTCCCAAAAATAACCAAACGGGAACCAAAAACTAACGTTAGGGGAATGTTCTGTGTTTGCTGGGTATAAACATGTATGAGACTCTATTCGTGCTGTTTTACTTTGTTTCCTAGACAGAATCCGTTCAGTCTAATCTCATCGTGTGTTTGATGACCGAATGCAAATAATGAAGCATTAGGATGAGAACACGGTGAGCTGATTTTGAGCTGAAGTCTTTCTTTAAATGAAATGATTGGATTGGAGGTATTAGAGAATGATGTAGAGGAGAAGAGAGACGTCTCCGTCTGTTCCCCGGCCAATTAGCTCTCGGTTATAGACGTCAGACAGCACGTATTCTTTTCCTGCGAGCTTCAGAAAGTTCTCCGGCTTTCATTCGTTAGACAGACAGACGGAATAAAGTTTCTCCTCCTGGCCTATTGTGACTCTCAGACAAAAGAAGCCCCCGCTTCCAGAGCCTCCGCTCAATCACGCTTCTTTCTCGCCGTCGTCTCTTTTCGACGCCAGGGCTCGGGGACATTGAGCTCGGCCAGGTTTTCTCGCGCGGCCCGCCGAACTCTCACAGCGAGAGCGTTTTTGATTGGTGGCAGAATGTGAGAATAGCCTCGTCTACATTGACATTTGAGAGGTCTTTTCTCGGGGTGTGACCTCGCGCGGTTTTATTAGCAAATGAGACCTGGAGGCTTTGAGTTTAAAGAGCTGCCCCTTCGTTCCCATTTCAGACACATAATGATTTTCACAGGGTTCAGGACCTGAATGAGAGCAGAATAATGAGAGCCAGTCATTACTGGAAATGACAAAAGCCTCTTATACCGTCGCTCAGAGCAGAACGAGTTTAAATGCCCCCGACATGAAGACTTTGCTGCTCCGTCTGATCTCAGCGAGGTGATCCACCGTCACGGCGCGAGAGAAGATTCCTAGTGCACGCGTACATTAACATTCAGTGGAAATCAGTATATTTATATTTCTGGAAAACTTTGAAAACACTTCTGTTCATTGAAATCAAATCAAATGTTGACCTAAAAATGATTGGACAGCACTAAAATTATAATAATAAACAAAAACTAAAATAAAAATGAATTAATCTTATATAGCAACATAAAAAATAAATTATAAAATGACAAAAGCATAAACTAAAATTGCTTAAAGAGTACATAACTAGGGATTTTTAAGGTCCTACTTTGGTTTATGGAGTGTCCAACAACAAGTTTAAGTACATAGAAGGTGTAAAAATACTATTATTTCGTAATAAACGAAAGTTATTCTTACCGTACTTCTTGACTGACTCTTAAATGATTCGTTCCGTGATTCATCTGTCTAATCGCCTCCTTTCCGCTAGCCTAGTCTGATGTGATCGGTCAGATGTGATCGGTCAGATGGTCTAGTCTGATGTGATCGGTCTGATGTGATCAGTCAGATGGTCTAGTCTGCTGTGATCGGTCAGATGGTCTAGTCTGATGTGACTAGTCTGCTGTGATCGGTCAGATGGTCTAGTCCGATGTGATCGGTCAGATGGTCTAGTCTGCTGTGATCGGTCAGATGGTCTAGTCTGATGTGATCGGTCAGATGGTCTAGTCTGATGTGATCGGTCAGATGGTCTAGTCTGATGTGATCGGTCAGATGGTCTAGTCTGATGTGATCGGTCAGATGGTCTAGTCTGATGTGATCGGTCAGATGGTCTAGTCTGATGTGATCGGTCAGATGGTCTAGTCTGATGTGATCGGTCAGATGGTCTAGTCTGATGTGATCGGTCAGATGGTCTAGTCTGATGTGATCGGTCAGATGGTCTAGTCTGATGTGATCGGTCAGATGGTCTAGTCTGATGTGATCGGTCAGATGGTCTAGTCTGATGTGATCGGTCAGATGGTCTAGTCTGATGTGATCGGTCAGATGGTCTAGTCTGATGTGATCGGTCAGATGGTCTAGTCTGATGTGATCGGTCAGATGGTCTAGTCTGATGTGATCGGTCAGATGGTCTAGTCTGATGTGATCGGTCAGATGGTCTAGTCTGATGTGATCGGTCAGATGGTCTAGTCTGATGTGATCGGTCAGATGGTCTAGTCTGATGTGATCGGTCAGATGGTCTAGTCTGATGTGATCGGTCAGATGGTCTAGTCTGATGTGATCGGTCAGATGGTCTAGTCTGATGTGATCGGTCAGATGGTCTAGTCTGATGTGATCGGTCAGATGGTCTAGTCTGATGTGATCGGTCAGATGGTCTAGTCTGATGTGATCGGTCAGATGGTCTAGTCTGATGACTAAAATTAACATAAAAACTAAAAATCTAAAAATAAAAGCTAATTGAAAATATGAATAAAACTAAAATCAAAACTATAACAACTCTGCTATCAATTATTTATATAAATGTTTGAGTTATTGAATGTGTGTATTATGAGGATAAAGTAGATTTTATTTTTGTATGATGGTTGAAGCTCATGTGAAGGTGATACTGGTGTATTTTTTATTTTAAGCAGCGCTGCATGGAATCGTCTGTGTGCTTATTAAAATCATGGGAGCGTTTGTAAGCAGCGGTCATAATAATGTTGTGATGTCCAGGACTCTTTTAATGAGCTCTGACGGCTTCAGGCCGTATCCCAGCATGCTCTAATGAAGCGTCAGGCTCATCAGCGGCAGTTCTGTGCAGGTAATGCTTCACCTTGTCCGAGTTGTGAGCTTTGAAATCCTGTGCCATTAGTGACTCTGCGGTCTGTGCGTTACATCAGCACATTGTCATCACTATATGTGCACAGTGTGTGTGTGAGGAACCGGCTCAGATCCCGTGTCACACGTGTGTAATTCCACCCGTGACATCTGGATGATCTGTGTTTACATGCAACAAAACAGCAGTGATTTCTTAAAGAGACAATTCAGGCAAAAATGAGAAATCTTTTATCGTGTCTTCATCCTCATGTCCTCATGTCATGTCAGACCTGTGTGAGTTTCTTTCTTCTTCAGAACACAAAAGAAGATATTTTGAAGAACAACACTGAACTCAATTGACGAACACAAAACCACAGAGACATTTCTTAAAATATCCTCTTTTGTGTGTCACAGATTAACAAACACTTGAGAGAAAATAAAAGATGACGGAATTTAGATTTATTGATAACTCAATAAATCATGTTTTTTATTGTGCATTCCGATTCAAACTGCAGTTGGTTTGTTTTGATTTAAGCCATAATGACTGAAAAAATACAGCTAACTAACACAATAAAAACATGAGAACATAATAATAAACATGGTTTTTGATGATCTCATTTTGGAACCAAACTCTTCATATGTTGTAGATTACATGTACAGACAGACTGCTGGAGATGATGATCAGCTTCATGTGTGTGAAGAGACGTACACGAGTAACATGTTGACATTTGACACGTCTGAACACGACTGGTGATGGAATATTGAACACATTCACAAGTGTCTTAATCAGTGTTGGGTGTAACTGGTTACTAAGTAATTAGTTACTGTAATCTAATTACTTTTCCCTTGAAAAAGTAAAGTAAGGGATTACTCTTATTTTTTCTGTAATTTAATTACATTTACTTCTGAAGTAATTAAACTAAATACTGTGTGTAATATATGTGTGTGCAATAGTGGAATTGACATCAAAAATCAAAGTCTAACTTTAAAATCCGTGCTTTAATGTATAATTCTCACATTTGTAATACTTTGGTCAGTTAATAAGAGTACTTTATGTAGTTTAATATTATATATTTGAATGAATTAAAAGAGCCGTTTCATGTCTGTCCTTGAATCACTGAACTAATCAAGGTTGATGTAGGATATAGAAAGTCATTAGTAATAAGTAATTAAATACTTTTTGAAGAGAGTAACTTGTACAGTAATCTTATTACACTATTGAATATGTAATTAGTAACTAGTAATTCATTACTTTTTCAGAGTAACTTACCCAACACTGGTCTTAATGCACAGATGCTGTCATTAGTGTCATTATGTCTCTCTCTCTCTCTATGTGAAGTGTTAATAAGACATTCTCCTGCAGACCCCTGACAGCAGCCGAGCATTCGGACCCTTCACCACACCGCAGGAGGAGACGGTGCGCGGTGGATAATTGGGCTGAACGTGTTATCGTTAGGGAGGAAGAGAAAAACACTCGCCGCACTAGTACTGTGGTACAGTCAATTATCATTTACTGCTGGAGTGCCTGCATGATTATTCCTGCCGACAGACTCAAGAGAGTCTGTGATGATTGACAGCTCCAGCTCCTGTGATTCTTTATCATACAGGTGTGTGTGTGTGTGTGTGTGTGTGTGTGTGGGAAGGGTAAACCCTACGGTATGAGGACAAAGTGTCCCCACAAAGATGGCAATATCCAAAACCCTTGTCCTTGTGGGGACATTGTTTGGTCCCCATGAGGAAACAAGCTTATAAATCACACAGAATGAACTTTTGTGAAAATGTAAAAGAGCAGACAGTTGTGTGTGATTGTTAGGGTTAGGGGGAGGGAATATGAGATACAGTTTGTACAGTATAAAAACCATTGTGTCTATGGAATGTCCCCGTAAAACATGGAAACACAACATGTGTGTATGTGTGTGTGTGTGTGTGTGTGTGTGTGTGTGTGTATTTCAGTGTGTGTGTGCGTGTGTATTTCAGTGTGTGTGTGCGTGTGTGTGTGTGTCCGTGTGTGTCCGTGTGTGTGCGTGTGTGTCCGTGTGTGTGTGTCCGTGTGTGTGCGTGTGTGTCCGTGTGTGTGTGTGTGTGTCCGTGTGTGTGTGTGTGTGTGTGTGTGTGTGTGTCCGTGTGTGTGTGCATTTGGAACGCGAGACATAGCCTAATAAACCAGTTCAAACTTTTTAGAAACTCTGGTTTCAGTGGTGTCGTGTAGACCGGAGATTTGGCGTATGACGTTGTAATGCGTGCCGCGATCTCCTTTGTTTGACGTCAGATTCCAGGCTTCTGATTGGTCAACACGACTTTATGGTTAGGGATATATCGCCACCTGTTGGTTTGGCATGCTTTTGACAGCGCGTTATAGCGTGTTTTTGCCGTTTCGTGTGGAAGCGGGTTGTTTTTAACCGAAGAAGGAAAAACTACCCATGTACGTGTGGACTTGGGCTCTGTTAAGCGCCAAACGCGCATTCACTTTAAAGTCCCAGTGAAATAAAAAATGACAATTCTTATTTTTTCATGAATATTGCAGCGTTTATAGTAAGAATTTGTGACGCTGTGAAAACCCAGGCTAAAGTCTCATAATTGAATTAATTATTAGATAATTAAAGACTCATTTCAATCATTCATTTCACTAAGATTCCAATTTTTAAAATGACATTATTCAGTCAATATTGAAGATGTTGTTATATTTTCACAGAATATTCTGTAGGATGATTTTATGTAAAAAGACCCTAACCCTAAGCAGGGTCACATTTTGTAATGAACAACGTTCTAAGTTAATTGGGAAATTATTTAAAGACAGAAGTAACGTTAGTTCTGGTATGAATGGCATGGAAAGGCTAATTTAGTAAGTAAATTTGTTTTCTGTTTATGATGAGAGCAATTTATTTGTAATATTACATTTGTTGTTTGCATGTTGTCAGTAGTTTTTTATTTACAAATATGCCAGACGTCTATTAAGATATTTATTATAGTAATTTATTTTCAAAAAACGTATTTTCCAGACGTCCGCTCTTGGAACTTTAATGGAATACCCCTGCTCTAGGCCGTGAGCTTCACATTTAATGTTAACTATCAGTATGACTCTTCATTTACATTCCTGCTCGTACTGTGAACGATTCTTCAGTTATTCCATTGAAACGTGTTTGCCTTTGTAATCTTTGGTCAAAAACTCACACACTTCTCATCGTTGAAGTTCAGTGACGGATGAAGAAGTGAACTTTATTGTGTGATGTCATGATGTCACATCATGGGAATGTACGTCAGGTTTTCACACCGTCTCTCTGTTCACGTCAGAGATGTTGTACACATGAGCCAATCACATGACTGACCAATGGCAGGTGAGGGGGCGGGGCAGAACACATGATTATAGTGTAGAGAATGTGTAGTGTTGACTGATGTGAGTACACACTCCATCATCAGCACGTGTTTGTTCATGTTGTAAGTGTTCATTGAGAATCATGTTGAAATAAATTCAGATCTCTCAGTGAACAGGATGTGATGTCATGCTTTTACACACATTAATACAGATGATTGAAGACATCAGTGATCCTGCGTGACGTGTTGTGTTGCTTTCAACATTCCGAATGACTTTCATCAATGTTTCATTTTTAATGAAGATTTTAAACTCATTGAAGGAAGTGAATCTTTAATTCATTACTGCCACTAGTGTAATGTGTTGATCAACACACAAATGTGTTTCTGATAAACACCGCAGTGGATCGTGTCAAGATGAGACGGATGTCAGACGAGATCGTGTGTTTGTAAATCTGTGTGTGAGTCTTTCTTCAGTGAAACCCAAAAGAAGATATTTTGAGAAATGTCTCAGTGGTTTTGTGGTCATACAATGGAAGTCAATGGAGCTCCGTGTTTTTTGATTATCAACATTCTTTTGTGTCCTGACGAAGAAAGAAACTCACGCGGGTTTGACGTGACACGAGGATGAGTACAGGATGAAAGAATTCACATTTTTAGGAGAACTGTCTCTTTAAGGGCACGCACGTGTGTGTGTGTGTATACTGTAAATAAAAGAAATGTTTTTTACTGGTGCGTATGTTCAATATATTCCTGATATTCTGCACCCATCGGTTTGGATCGTTCAGCTCATCTGTGGCAGTACTGTGGCATTATGGGATGTGCAGTAGATCTTCTGGGTTTATAGAGGACAGAATCATCCCAACATGTTTCTGAATGTTTTCAGAGTTGAGAGATTAAAACCCGCACACACAACCACATGAGACATTGAAACGGCAGGACAGGAAGGATGTTCACCCGTGTGCTGTCTGACGTGTCTCACAGGTGCAGCGTTCATGATGGTGAATTCGACCAGCCGTTACGCTGGACAGAGAGCGTTACTCTTCACTCCTCAACTCAAAGAGAACGACACGCACTGCGTCACCTTTCAGTATCATGTGTCGGGCAGAGAGGGGGGCAGTCCGGCCCATCTGAACGTCTACATCAAAGAGAACAACAGTCCCATGGGTCTGCCCGTGTGGAACACGTCTGGACCCGTCAGCACAAACTGGAAACCAGTAGAGCTCGCCATCAGCACCTACTGGCCAAACTTCTACCAGGTGAGAGAACCCACGTCACGTCCGTACTGACCAATCAGAATTACAGAATCTCTCATGTTTATAAAGACACGAACACGCAGGACATTCTCATTTAAGTCTCCGATGTTTCTCAGGAGAAATGAAAAGAGAATCCATGAGCGTGTAGTTGTTGAGACACATGAAGAGTCTGGATGTGTAAAATCATCAGGATTTGATCTTCAGTAAGATTGACTTTTGATCGCAGACGAGACAAATCTGAGCTCAGTTTGACACGCGGTTGACATCTCTTCTCAAACTCTCATGACACACACGTTTGGCACATTCTGACTCTTTTTCTCAGGAGAAATATCTGAGATGAAGGTGAGACTAGTGTATGTTACCATTTGCTCCCAGTTTAATCTCATTAATGTCATTGATTCGTATTAAAAGCTAAACTTACATCACATGCCAGCAGTTTGAAGTCATAGCCGCATTATGCCATTATTATTTCCCTGCTTATAACATTCCTCTGTTGCCTGATATCCATCACAAAATAAAATATAAAAATAAGACAAATGAGACCCAAACAGTTTCAACAAATGAAACTTCCTAAATCACAACTCATAAGCTCTCCCTATTCTTCATAAACATTCACTCAGTAAGTCAGCGAGTGCAGCTGTGACACGTCATGTCTGGTGTCTCCCGAGGTTTGTTTCTGCATTTATTTCTCACCGGAGCTTGGGTTCCTCGCCACAGGGCCGTGTTGGCTGGCCGATGGTAGATATTATTAGACATTATTTACTAGAATGATCTTACTTGCTCTATAAACACCGTGCACTGTGCTGTGTTTTACCTTTCTGTGTTTTTCTTATTTGCTCCTGTAAAGCTGCTTTGGAACAATGCACATTGTGAAAAGCGCTATAGAAATAAAATTGAATTGAATTGATGTTTTTCGGTTGTTTAATGTTAATGATGGGTTGTGATTGATGGTAAAACACTTTATGAGTATAAGAAAAACACAAAAACATCTGTTTATTTATTATTGATAAAAAACTCTTTCTGTCTCTTGACCATCACTCTCTCTCTCTCTCTCGAAGAGAAATAATGACAGTCTGACCTCCATTATAACAATGACATTATTTGGCTTCATTTTCACATTTGCTGTGAGGGAGAGAGAGAGAGGGCTGTGGTTTCACACGTGTCTGGTTATTAGTGAGCTGCTCTCTCGGCCGCTGATGTTAATTGGTGGAACGAGACCCGTGTGACCTCTCGCTGGGAATCTGTGCTTTGCTAGATTATTTCATTAGAGCAGCTGTAGAGACTCGAGTAGAGAGGTTAGAAAGAGATCCGGATGAGACTCTCGCTCAACATGTGTCTCACACACACACTCGCCTCGCTTCAGTTCAGTGTTCTGTACAGAGTTATTCGTATATTAGAACTCTACGTGTGAAAGGAAAGCTCTGGAACAGTTCACCCAAAAATAAAAGTTCTGTCATCATTTACTCATCGGGCTCTATTTTAACGATCCAAGCGCATGGTCTAGACCAGGGGTCTTCAACCTTTTTCAGGGCAAGGACCCCTTAGATGAGAGCTGCATGGAGCAATATTATGTTAAGCAATTTTGTCACAGGTATATTATGTTAAGACATTACATTAGCACTATTATGCATGTTATTGTTGCACGTACATACTTTTCTGTGTATTGTTTGATTATTTTAGGGGACTTGCAGCATCAAACATTTTCATTTTACTGTGAGAGGGACAGTTAAACGTTTACTTGCCCTGAACTCAGTTTTTATTAAGGCTTAATGAGTTAATGGCACAAAGACTATTCTAGTGGAGGTTGTCTCTGGATGCGAAAGAAATCACTGCAGATGTGCATTCTGTTGTAAAAGCAGACCGTGACTTTATTTGCACGCAACTCCTTTCACGCGTTCTCTGAACCTATCGGAAGGGAGACAGAGAATGCACTGATTCTAAACCTATAGTCTTGAAAGAAAGACATTCTTGATTTAGGCCCTACCGGTTTTTATGATGTAACATTTCTTCTATCGCTTCTGCTGCGTGAATGGATGTTTTTGTCTGCACGCACGCAGGTTAAAATGCGCGGGAGTTTCATAGAGTCTGCACGGCCGCGCACGTGCGCAGCTTAAAGAGAACATCGGTTGTAATATTTCTCTACCCATGCTTTACATTTTTAACAAAAAGTTGCCTGTGAGTAAACAGTAATTAGCGGACCCCTTGCAGTTCCACCGCGGACCCCCGGTTGAAGACTCATGGTCTAAAGCGCATGATGCTGGGCGCAGGCGGGCGTTTCCGAATCCACTTTCGCTAGTTTAACGACGGGAAAAACGGTCGGCGCGCCATGTGCATGGCCCAAAAGGCTTCTCATAATGAGTCGTGGGTGTGTTTTGGGCGTAATGTGAAATAAACCAATAAGAGTCGCATCTCTCATTCCCTTTAAAAGCCCATTGCACTTGCACCACGGCGCATTCGCTATTTACATGGCGGAATTGGCAAGAGCCGGCATTTTTAATATTTATGTAAACAATCATAATCTTTTACATTTGAATCCTTTCATTTTTCATGTTGAAAACCGTTTGAGTGCTGCTGCGCATCCCTGTGTGTGTAATGAGCAGAATGTACATGCGTTCTATAGGCTCATATTACTGACGCGCTCTTTAAATTTCAAGTTGCCTTGAAATAGCAACGCGCCAACAATGCGCCGGAACACACCTCGTTTTCAGACCAGCACGCCCATGGGCGCATTAATGAGCGCAAGTGCATTTTCTATTTTAACCACGTGGTGCAGGATGTGAAAATGCCCATTGAGCTGTCTTTGTTCGCGTGAACACAGAGAAAGATATTTTGAAGAATGCTTATAACCAAACAGTTCTTGGACCCCCACAGTAGAAACATTGCTTTTGACATTTTTCTGGTTCTGTTGAACACAAAAGAAGATATTTTGAAAAATGTAGGAAAGCAAACAGCACTTTTGACTGCCATTACTATATGGTAGTCGATGGGGTCCCAGAACTGTTTATGTCATCTTTCTTTGTGTTCATCAGAACAAAGACACTTCTACCGATTTGGAACAAGTCCAAGGTGAGTAAATGATGACGGAATTGTTTTAGTTTCAGGTGAAGTGTCCCGGTCAAGCAGCTGTCACATACACACGTTGTGTTCTGGCTCCGGGTGTGGTTCATCACAGACAGCTGGAGATGCTCACGTGTTGTGTCTTTCTGATCTTATGTCTGCATTTAGAAAGCGTGCGGTCTCAAATGTTGCTCGGTCAGTGTGACGGGATGTGATGATTCTTTCATTCCGAGAGATCTGAGGAGTGAGTGATGTCGTGAGAGTGACAGATGACTGTAGTGTGATTGTACAGTATGATACAGTAAGTGAATCACCTGCTGACTCTTGAGACTTATTGTACAATTATAGTCTTGATTTGATGAGAGACACACACGGGTGAGACGCTCGTCTGATTGTGTTCAGTTCATGTATTTTGATAACAAGCTAATACCTTCTGATCTCATCTGAACCTTTAATCCAGAAAACATTTCAGAAAAGATATCATCAGGTGTACGAGAGGAACGTATGAAAATAAAAGTCTCGTCTCGTAGTCTTGAGTATATTTGGGGAGGCTCCATCAATAACCGCTTGTTTGCTTCAGATATTAGCATCTCTATTTTTGTTTGGCCGCGACCCCGTGAGGCCGGCTGTCCGGTTGAATTGTTGGCTGTATAAACACAGCACAAGGCAATCGGGTTGACCGCAGACACCGCACTGATTTACAGCCTCTGCAAACACGTTCATTGCACGGCCAGCCCGTTCACCAGGCGAACCCTTGGAGCCTGCTCGCCTGATCCAACAAGTTAAGTCCAATAAGTGAAGATAAATGGAGTTTTAATCAGCTGCAATGAAGAACGGCGCTTTAGAGTTTTCCTCCGGCCGCGCGGCGAGTTGTCGTTTAAAATCTGTGCTGGGCCCCCGCGGGAGTCCTGCCAGTCGACGTGTGGGACACTTTGAGATGGTGTCCATTCGTCACGGTGGTTATGGGCTTTCTCTTTTCTCCACAGATCGTCTTTGAAGTGGTGACCTCAGGCCAGCGAGGCTTGCTCGCCATCAAGGACGTGGTCCTCCAGGGCCATCAGTGCAGTAAGATCACTCTCATCCACCTCATCCTCGTCCTCACTTTCTTTCTTTCTCAGAAATTTTTACTCTTTAAGCAAACTGATGGGAACTTGAAAAATCTGTCACATTTTGCAAAGCTTCAATGTCTGAAAAGGTTTGATTTTGGTCATTTCTTATCTGGAAATCCTAAATATTGAATGTCATGCATACATGTTTACCGAGTAAAGCATTGTTTTGTAGAAGGCAATGAAAATGACTGCACTGGAAAAAATGACATTCTTGCGAAGCGTCTTTGTCTTGTTTTCGTCACGGGTGTGGTACAAGAAGAACCCAGATGCAGGCGGCGAGTAAGGGGTTTTATCAAAAGGATTTATTAAGGAAACACAAAACAAAGACCCACGGGGGGGTTGGGTAAAACAACTGTACCAAGGGATATACACAGAACTCAGGAACGTAAACTAACACTAGACTAGACTCGAATAACTCACGGGCAGGAACAAGACACGACGTTTTCATGGACAAGGATCATATGCAGAAATCAGCACAAGGCACAACACGAGCAATTCACAAAACGAACGAGCACAGGACAGCAAACCCAAGGGCATTATATGGGGAAACTAACAAGGGAGATAACAATAGGCACACTGTAAACCCGAATGTTCAAAGAAATTAAACAGTTTAAGTAGTGTAAATTTATTTTTATATAAAAAAACTTCTAACTTAAATGTTTTGAGTTCCTGTAACTAATTCTTACTTTTGAGTTAGTTTAACTTAATTTCAACAAGTTAATTCAAGATGATTTGTTGAGAATGAAATTCAGTTCCCAGCATGCTTTGCGTGAGACTGCATTAGGAAAGTAAATTTTGAAATGAAGTGTTATTTTATGAGTTTTTAGAAAGGAAAAAGCCTTGTTAATGATGAATGTTCAATTATCTTGGATATTTAGAAGAGTTTGTTGTATTTTTTACTTTTGGGGTTACCATCGTTCAGAAGAGTGGTGCTTATGCTTAGGTTGTGGGAGGTGCAATAGCAGTCTTGTGTGTTGCATCACTCTCTGTGAAGGCTGTTTGTTAATTGTTGATACAGCTGAACTGTTTAGGTTGTCTTAAGACCTTTCATTTATTTAGCTGTAAATAAAAAAAGTTACTTTGCTAAATGTTCAAAATTAAAAGGAGTCAACAACAATACAACAAACTCAAAACTGACTAGTTTTGCTTACTTAAAATTGTTCAAAATTAAAAGGAGTCAACAACAGTACAACAAACTCAAAACTTACTAGTTTTGCTTACTTAAAATTGGGAACATCATAACTCAAAAAAATTGATGTAACTGATTACCTCAAATTTTTTGAGTTTTCCCAACTTATTCGGGTTTACAGTGCAGGTGTGTGTAATGAGACAACAAGTGGGAAGCTAAACGGGGAACGAGGGGGCGGGGCCAGAGACGAGACCGGAGAGAATGCACATTATGTCCAGGCCGACAATAATATGTTTCTCTCCACACAGAACACGAGGCTCTGCCATGGTTCTGCCACAAGACCAAGAACGACATGACAAGAAGAGGCAGAACCATGACAGTTTTGTAGTACAAATATCTAAACATTCTTAAAACAAGATGCACTTTCTTGACAAGAAAAGTGACCTAAGATGTTAAGTCTATTTTTAAGGAGGAAAATATAAGAATTAAGTAAGTTTATGGTAAAAACAAGCAAACAAATCTGCCAATGGGGTGAGATAAATAAACTTTACTAATTTATAACGGCTTAGAACATGGCTCAGCCAATCAGAATCAAGGAGCAGAACCGAGCGTATTATTTAAAGTCCCCGTGAACTGCGATGGTTTTTACTTCCGTATTCTGACACATTTCCAAGTGAAAAGGAATTTCAAAGGAGAAAATGAGTGGGCGTGGCTTGCGTTTTTCCCTGCAAATTGATTGGATGTGTAAAAACAGCTGTTGCATTTTGAAATGAAACTGGCAGGAGACTGACAGTTGAAGGGGAGGAGTTAACGGAGGCTCCGCCCAAGCCGTCTAACATACGTCATTTAAGAGGGATAGTCATTACAGGGCGGAAGTGCATTTTCAGATTTGAACTGAAGATTATGAGGGCACACGAATTTTAAAAATAGAACAGTCCACATTGATAAACTGTTTACTATAAACGCTGCAATATTTCATGAAAAAATAAGAATTGTCATTTTTAATTTCACTGGGACTTTAATGTTATTAGTGTGCAGTGTTCTTGCCGTATTTACCCAAATATACCATATAAAACACACAGAATCCCTCAGTGTGATGTGCTCCAATCTTCTCAGTCATTTAATCAGACATTTTACACCAAACGACATATCGCTTCACATGTTATTTATAACCTTTTTATACTAAATGACTTCCAGTACATTCAGTCCGTACATGTGATCAGTATGAGATTGATTCAAACCCTTTGTGTTGCTCACATGACGCTCTGACACAGTGAAAACTGCTCTTTTAGAGATAAGAGAGACGTGGAGAAGATCGGGCAGTCGAGGTTATAAGAGACTTCTGAATGAACTGAAGGTCACAGCAGCACAGCGAGTCAAACATACACATGGATTTACATGAACCGTCACTTCACAAATGACTTGAAATGACCCTGATATGATATGAGATGCTTTGTTAAAGATAGTGAGACTTAAATCAATACAGTTTTTTACACGTTATTATTCAGATTAAACAAGAAACCAATAAAGATTTGTGTGTGTGTGGTTTTTATTCAGAAAGGTGAAGCGAGAGGTTGAGAGAGGTATTGATATCGGTAATAAAAGAGCTCATCAGACGTTGAGTTTGAAACGATCTTTCTGACACATCTGTGATGGTTTTCAACACCCGTCTCATGTTCTTGTGTTATTGCTCAGAGACGGCTCACTACTGCATGTCTCTGAAACGTCAGAGAGCAACATGTGAAGTGTCCCTTTAAGAAGACCTTTTATGTCTTAAGGGTTGATGTAGTGATGAGTTTGATTGTTCTGTTGTGAAAGCATGTGTGATGAGATGTTTGTATGTTTAAACCCTCACGCGTGTGTGTTATTGAGTGTGTTTTGTGTTTTGTGTTGCAGTGAACACGCCACACTTTCTTCACATTAAAGGTGTTGAGGTGAACGCCGGTCAGACGGCCACATTTCACTGCACTGTCAATGGAGAATGGAAAGACAACTTTAACCTCTGGCTTCAGGTACAACCAACTCACACGCACAAACAAACACAAACACACACACACACACACACACACACACACACACACACACACACACACCTAAACACACCACACACACACCTAACACATTCACACACACACTCTAAGAACACAGACACCACACACAGAGCCTATACCCGCACAACATCTCACTACAAGCACACGTCAAGAACCAACAACACAAAACACATCCACACACATCACCAGCACAACACGCACCGCACACACACGCCACGAATCACACACACACACACCTAAACACACACTCACACTCACACACACACACACACACACACACACGCACACCTAAACACACACACACCTAAACACACACTCACACTCACACACACACACACACACACACACACGCACGCACGCATGCACGCACGCACGCACGCACGCACGCACACACACACACACATGTTGTGTTTCCATGTTTTATGGGGACACTCCATAGACACAATGGTGTTTATACTGTACAAACTGTATCTCATATTCCCTCCCCCTAACCCTAACAATCACACACAACTGTCTGCTCTTTTACATTTTCACAAAAGTTCATTCTGTATGATTTATAAGCTTGTTTCCTCATGGGGACCAAACAATGTCCCCACAAGGACAAGGGTTTTGGATATTGCCAACCTCTGCTCTAATTGCTTCGGCTGCTGAAGAATGGGCCGTTGGTGAAAGCACTAGCATTAGCTAATGCTAAAGATTAGATAAACACTGGGGATATTTGTACAGATTGTGACGTAAAATGTAAGTAAAACATGTCGAATCTTTAGCATTAGCTAATGCTAGCGCTTTCACCAACGGCCCATCTTCAGCAGCTGACATGCTGTGGGTCCTTCTGCACTCTTGAAGTGATGACAAGACTGTAGTATCAGGCTTGATGTTAAAAATCCTTAGGTCTATGTTAAATTGTAATATAACGTTATATCATAACACGTTTTACTAATCTATTTTACTGACTTATCTACAAAAAGGTGACCACTGGTAATGCACATTTGCTATGGCTGAATGCAGAGCTGAAGGGCTTTCATATAAATTCATTTTTTGTTATATTAACCCAGTGTTTCTAATAAATCTCCTTACTGAACACATTCATTTTCCTGCATTTGGTCCAACATATAAAACATTACTTAATGTGAATTCCTTAGATCCTATTTTCCCCAATTTCCTACCATCTCTCCTGTTCTGTCATCGACTTGAGGGCAGCAGCCTCAGCCAATCACAACGGGAGTTCCAGAAAGGAGCAGGGCCAATGGCATTTGTTCTCACAAAATCGCAGTGTCCCGCCCCCTTAGTGCCAAAAGTCAAAATGTGAAGAATCCCAGCTCGCGCGCGCATAGAGCAGCACTTGCGCGTGTAGTCAATACTGTGCGCGAGCGACTGCTTTGACTCGGGGGTTTGTTATTTCCCCTCGTAAGTCTTGATTTACGTGCACAATCTTGGTTTTTGTGTTCAAGTGAGAGATTTGCGATCTCTACAGGTTTACGCGCGAGCGTTTTCAGTGTGCCTGCGTGGGCAGCTGTAAAGTAGTGAACACACGTACACACACACACACAAGTAGTGAACACACGTACACCCGGAGCAGTGGGCCACTGGTAACTTCTAACACCATACCGGTCTCATTACTGGCGTTAGCACAGCGACACTGCAAAAAATGACATTCTTCCTGAGCATTTTTGTTTTGTTTTCCAGTAAAAACTATTTCAAACGACATTTACATAACAAGAAAAGTGACCTGAGGTATTTAGTTTTGTTTTATGAAAGAAAATATAAGAACTAGGTAAGTTTATGTATAAAACAAAATTGTCAATGAAATCTCCAGTAAGTTAGTGGCTAAAACTACATCCGAGTTTACAGCGTGTGACTGTCATGTGTCTGCCTGTGACATCTGCTTCACGTCACAGCGTCAGGTCCTCGTGTCTCTCTGTTTACACTCACACTCTTCATCACTGATCTGACGTTATCTGAACGTTTGCAAGACGTTTGAACAGTGGAAGGGCTGATGGCTGATGGGAACTGAAGTGTGCTTCAGCTGCTGTTGTGTGTTGTGTTGCGTTGTGTTATCAGGTAGTTTATCACTTAAACAAAC
>NC_079894.1:2547232-2557232 GCF_024868665.1 Triplophysa rosa | reverse complement strand
ATAGAGTGCACTATATCGGATCGGATCACTATATGAGGATCTGACAACACCTGATTCATTCTGTGAAGGACGATGTGTGACGTCAGGATGACCTGTTCCCTTCATCTCCCTGTGAACGCTGAGACGATCCGAGCGGATGTTGTGTGTGTGTGTGTGTTTTATGCTAATGTTCTGCTCTCTCTTTGTCTTGATGGGCACGGCGTGTGTTACGTTTTAAGAGTCGCCCTTGACCGCCGGTCTGTTTTTAGGAGAAGGATTGGATTGATGTACAGTAAGCTGTCACCCGCGGCCCTTCAGCGCTCATTTGATATAAATTTATCTCTCCGGCGGGATGTAAATCCTGAATTGTTCTATCTTCAGAGTGTCGGGTAATGGCCTTCAATATTTCATCAGCTCAATGTTGGCTCGCTCTCTTTGTCTCTCTCTCGCCGAACGGACCATTGAATTTACGGCCCTGTAGTTTTTTGCCCGACAGGTTTATGTGATTGATGCATTTAATCCAGCCTGTCTCAACTGAGAGCTGTCAATCACGCTCAGCGGCTCCACCCAGAGGCCAGACAGAACTCATTCAGAGCCGTTTGATGGTGAAACATTTGGTGGCTCTTTTATCGCTCAAGAGACTTCGTAGAGTTTATTTCCTCAAGAATGTCTTAAATTCTTCAGGATATATGTTAAAGACACAAATGAGACGATGCAGTGAACGTCTAGAGCTGTCAGATGAACGCGGATGATTTGATTTTCGATGAGAGTTTGATGAGAAATGTTTGAGCTCATGTGGAGTTTGGTGAATCTGAGGTTAAGACAGTGTCCTGGAACTTGAGGGGAGACACATGTGATATATCATCCGGTTCAAAAGATATTACGATTTATGACAAATTTCAAAATGGCAGACAGGCCAATCATCCAATCGTGACACAATCATAATCATACGATCCGGCATGACCCGAGGAATCCGTAGACACCGAGATCACGATTTTCTGACAAACATATCCATAAAAATAGCAATTTTTCAAATTTCGCGACCCAATAGTGGCGCTGTTCCCATATTTGGCATGGATCCCCTGTCCGAGGCGGCGATGAAGCGTACCGATAGATAGAAGAATGGCCAAGATACAGCCTCATGTTTGGGTCAACTTTGAAAAGTTTGCAACGTCATAACTTTTGAACAACAGCAAAAATCGCAATTCATCGTCTGTGCGGCTCAGTCCAAAGATCGTGTGAGCCAATTTTTTTAACAATCGATCACAATGTCTAGGACTAGAAATGAAAAAAGCAATACTGTACTCTTCAAGATGGCTGCTACTGTAATAGTCTTAATGTAACACATGGAAGACGATGAGCGTGAGGAGTGGATGTCATGTGCCGAATACAGCTTCAGTAGATCAATGGGTTCAAAGGTTACAGCCGTTTGAAAAGTGAAGTTTTGAACTGCTGGTGGCGCTATAGAGTGAGTGCTAGAGACCCCATACTTGGTCACAGGACTACTGAGGACCACCACTACAAGTGCGCCAAATTTCATCATTTCCCTACTTGCAGTTCATAGGGCTGCCATAGACTCCCATTGGGGAAGAAGACGAAGAAGAAAACCAACAGAAGCAGTAGTGGCCATAGCCATGTGTGTGTGTGTGCGCGTGAGTGTGCGCGTGCGTGTGTGTGTGTGTGCAGGCAGGTGTGTTACTGAAATGGGTCACAGCTGTCCTACAATCATGACACACACACACACACACACAAATACATTAAACACACTTTCTTGTAGAATCACACACACGTCTCCAAATAGCCTGGACAACAGTTGACACACACACAAAAATATACACACACACACACAGTATACTGTATATATCAGCTGTTATATCCTACACACACACACACACACACTGTCAGTATCTGCTGCGGTCCGTGAGGTTGGGGGTCTATTCAGTTGTCTGTTGACGTACTTTAACCCCTCTCTCTCTCTCTCTCTCCACACACACACACACACACACACACACACACACACACACACACACTGGTGTGTGGTCTACAGCAGCTTACAGCGTCTGGCAAGCGTTTATTAAAATGACGGCTGGCGTGTTTCTGCTGCTAATCTCACGCTAAACCCTTCAGAGTCTTTGTGTCTCTCATCTTGAGTCTTTCCATTGAAGCTTTTACAGACAGCGTTTGCTCTTTCAGACCTGACATGTTCAGATGTATCTCAAATGTGTCTAGAAAAATATCAGATGTGGAATATTAACATGTATTTGTGTAAAAACAGACACAAATGAGACAGTGTACCGCTATAACATGAACGTGGATCACGTAGCTCGGATCATTTGGCCTTTGGATCAAATGTTTGAGTTTATTTTGAGATCTCTGACGTTGGTCTCGAGATAAATCGGAGCAAAGTCTAAGAGAAGATGAATTTTGGACATCTGGAGGAGAGACACATCTGAGCAGTGCCGAGTCTCCATTAGCTCTCACAGTCTAGAAGGAGATGTTGTGGAGGTGGAGAGAGGTTATAAACGCTTGATGTGTGATGTGTCATGATGCTGTTAAACGGTGTTTCAGTTGGATTTGATGAAGTCAGAATGTGTGACGGATGTCTCCATAAAGCTCAGCTTCACACCGCTACATTAAACACCCTGTTAGTGTCCGCATCTCTCGCCCGCGGGGTCACGCCTGACTGAAGACGTCGCTCTGAAGACGAATGAGACGTCTGTGAGAGCTGCGGGAGACCTGTGGAGTCATTTCCTCTCTCGCGCACACACACACACTTACACAGAGACACACACACGCACACACACACATGTCTGGTTTATTATCTCCGTGGGGACAGTCCATAGGAGTAATGAGTTGTATACTGTACAAACTGTATATTCTATCCCCCATCCCTAAACCTAAACCTAAAGATCATAGAACACTTTTTGCATTTTTAGATTTGTAAAAAATATTGTTCTGTACAATTTATTAGCTTTTGTGCCCATGAGGACCTCAATTTTGGTCCCCACGGTGACACGAGTCCCCATGTGTTGGTGTGTATTCAGGTTTAGGTCCCCACCGGGATATACAAACATGAACACACACACACACACAGAGACACGCACAGACACACACACACACACACACACACACACACAAAGAGACACGGATGTGAACTTTGACCTTGAAGCCCCCCAAAAAGACACTACTGTACCAACTCCTCCATTAAGACCAGTGATGTTTTTAGGCTGTAAACATCTCAAAGTGTTATTGCTCATTAGTTTCTCTTTCATAGTTCAGGAGAATTGATGGGGTTCAAATCTAATCTGAGTATGTCTCAATTTAGTCTCAGATGTTTCTCAGGAGCTATAAAAAAGCATCAATGTGTAACTGTTGAGACACATGAAGAGTCTGGAGGTGTAAATGAATGTAAAATCATCTGGATTTGAGTAAATGTGATGAGAAATGTTTGAGATCTTCAGTAATATTGAGATCTTTTGATCGCAGACGAGACAAATCTGAGCTCAGTTTGACACATTGTTGACGTCTCTTCTCAAACTCTGATGACACACATTTGGGCAGATTTATGACTCAGGAGAAATATCTGATGAGACTTAAACAAACGTTTCCGTCTGCTCTCCATGTGATCTCATTGATGTCTTTAGAGAAATAATTGAGACCTTTCTTATGGGATGATGTGCTGTTGTCACAGGTTTGAGTTTGTCCTCACTGAACGCGGCTCGTCCAATCAGATTGAAGGGCAGAGCGTTCGGTCTCATTAAAGTGATGTGACGACGTCAGATTGTCCGTGTGCTTTTATTCTCACTGGAGTACTGAGGTGAAAATGTTCACAAGCGTCTTTTCATTCATCATTCGGTCATTGAACGGGTGTCCTTGAGAGGTGAAAGGTCAGCGTGTGAATGCAGCTCTTCTTCATGAAGACGTCTCTCATCTGTTATTCTCCCGCATGTCCGTCTGACGAGGATGATGTTGTTTAGGATTAATGAGTTGATTTGGGGTGATTTGTAATTGGCAGTCGGGGTGTTGGGGGATTATGGGTATTTTGAGGTTCTGGCGGGTTGACCGTCTGTAGTGTGCTCGGCGAGACCTGTAGATCTGAATGTCTGGAGGACACGCATGTGAGATTACTGCCGTCTTTTCTGTCATCCGCAACAGATTTCCTCTCATTTAAGAATCAGTTAAGAGAATAAAACGACTCCTGTGAACGGCGTCTGAGAGAGATGATATTTATTATCTCAGACGCGATGTGTTTAGTTACCCAAACGTCATTTCTTTAGTGAACAGCACCTGTTTCTCTCTCAAAGTCAAACCCAGATAGCTTTATTGGCATGAAGAAAGTATATTTCGCACACAAAGAATAGAGAAATGTAGATGTTAACTATTGTGACACAGAAATCAAATAACCCGTTCACTTGAAGGAAGTGAATCATCGTCATTCATCATGATGTACTTTCTATCATGTGTATTTATTGAACCTTTACTCTTCCTCTCAGAGCCTCCGGTTCCCATCGCTCCTCCTCAGTTGATGGCGGTGGGTGCCACGTATCTCTGGATTCAACTCAACGCCAACTCAATCAACGGAGACGGACCCATCATTAACCGCGAGGTCGAGTACCGCACGGTCTCGGGAACAATGTACGACCTCCAGCCCGTGGATAAAACCTCACACAAAATCGGTCATCTGGACCCCGACGCCGAATATGAGATCAGTGTTCTGTTGACGCGACCCGGCGAGGGAGGAACAGGAGCTCCTGGACCTCCGCTGAGAGCCCGAACCAAATGTGCAGGTCAGTTTAATCCTTCATCTCGTGCACTATGAGCTCTACGGTCATCATGTGTTCTCTACACATTTCAAATCACTGCTGGACAAAACACACATACGTGTGCATATGTTTCATGAGTTCAGTGTAGCATCACCAGACTCCTCCCTCTCGCAGTGAATTGTGGGTAAAGACTTGTTCACACCGGGCGCCAGCGTTTTTCGGTTCGTACCCAAGCGATATTCACTGATATTCACAACACATGAAGTGAGTCAAACTGCGCAAAAGGTGCGCAGAACCATTTTCCCTGAGTCCTGTACTCTCGGCGTTTATGATTGGTTGAATGGTAAGGTTGAATCTGATTGGCTAAAGAGTATGACAACCCACGTGGGAGGGGTTGAGCTGCCAGGAGAGTCTCAAAAACAAACACACACACACATCCAAGGCGATTCACACGTGAGTGACGATTTGCACATTCACATAACGTATGTTTGCGAAACGTACTTTATGAGAAAATAGTTTTGTTTTACGCACGTGAATTGATGATTGTAAATGTATATTTTAGAGGTGCACCGATTGACGGAAGATCGGCTTGGAATCGGCGAGACGTGAGACTGACCGGCCGGTCATACGAAAACCGTCCGATTCCGATCTCTGGCCGGTCAGTCTCACGTCTCGCCGATTCCAAGCCGATCTTCTGTTGCCCGTGATGCGGGCAAGAACGCCACAGCCGTCAGTACACTCAAAGCCGCAAGTAAACATGTAAACGTGCGCGCGCACAGCCTGTCTTTCACGGCTCGTTTATACTCGCATGTGGGTCCACCGGACCGCGAGTCTCTGCTGACTGAAGCGGGATTTATACTTTCACCTAGGTTCGCTATGCGAGCCTCCGCTGACTGCACGCGTACCTCCGCAAAGAAGACACCAGAGAACAAGATGCCGGAAATGCGTAGAAGGAAGTACGATGCTGCCAAACCGACCAATCACAGCGCTTGCGGTCCGCGTAGGGTCCGCGTTGAGTTGACGCGTTGCTACATTTTTGGAGAGGTGCGCGTCAGGCTACGGCGTAGGGTACGCACAGGGTACGCGGCTCTGCGTAGGCTACGCCGTAGGTTACGGCGTAGGTCCTACGCAGAACCATAAACTGACCTTAAGCCGCAGTGCAGCGATCATTTCTGCGCCGAGTCAATTTTTGCTGCGCTGCTAACGCTCAATTAAAGCGACACTGTGCATTCTTTACGGACAAAGTCCACATGGATTGACGGGAAAAAGTAACACTTTTACCTTTATAGCACGTAAGTGGTGTCTAATGTGTTTTTAAAGCCATGAGTTTCAAAAAGACTTTTGCCAGGAGTGTTTTTGGCCAAAACCACAACAGCACATTTAAAGGATTTATAATACAAGTATATCTTAGATGTTATGTTATATTGCAAATGAAGGAGTGGGAACCGATCGCATTAAGCTGTCAGTGTACTGTCTGAAACCCACTGTCATCATAACCTTCTGAAAAAACAGATAAAACGACATAGACATCGTGTTATATATTGCGTATGTGTGAGAGAAAAGCGATCGCATCACAAGTCAGTCACTCTCTCCTATGGTGAGTTAACCCTTAAGTGACTTCGTATCCTTCAAAGCACCATGGCTTTTTATTTATAACTTGTACTACACAGATCTAAAAGAGCATAAAACAGGCGGATATAACAAATCATAGTTATGCAATCTACTTCAAAGCGCTTTGATGAAGTTCTGGAAGATATTTTGCTCATTGATGTATGTAAATAACGTAATGTGAAATTGCATTGTTGTACTGTGGTAACAGTAACAGTGCTTACCCAGGCAGCGCGGTGCATGCGCAGCCGGTATGAAAGGACAATGATCACGCGCTGCTAAAGCGGGATTTATACATTCGCCTAGGTCCGCTATGCGAGCCTCCGCTGACTGCACGCGTACCTCCGCAAACGGACGAGGCGTTTATAGTTGACGCGCATGCCGATGTGCTATTCTTTGAAACAACAGAGGGCGACTCGGAGTAATCGATTCAACTAACCAGCACGTATTAGCGTGGAGAAGAAGTAGTTTGCTTGAACAACGCAATTTACCATGGTTTTACTTTTGTATTTATAGTATAAATCATAGTGGCCACAAATTTACTATTGTCTCACTACAGGCATATTAGTTATATGATGTTTCTTATAAAACTATGGTAATATAAACAGAACAGTCCCCCAAAAACATGTTTCTACACTTGTATTATAGTAAAACCATAGTTACCTTTCATAAGAAGTGCTTCACATATTAAACTTTACATATGTTATTTAAAATGTATTGGATAAAGAGTCTGCATTGTTCTGCGTGGATTAATCATTGAGATGCATGTATAGACGTGCCTGCTCGGCTACACTCGTATCCCCCTCGTTCGTTTTCGGATGCGTTGCCGCGCGCGCAGTTACAAAAAAAGACGTGCACACCGCTTTGGAAACCCAGGAGGGTCAAAAACGAGCGAATTTTAACACGTCAACAACGCGTAGAGTACGTGTTGTTTGCGCGTAGAGTACGCGAAATGAGGTCGCGCGCACTCAAAGCGAACTTCCGCCAACACCGCGATGACGTCATGTTTGCCGCGCGCACCCAAGCGAACCTGCGGACGCGTCGAGTATAAAGAAGCCTTCAGGAGTAGAGGTAGCAGTTGGACTCAGAGAATTGTCTTTTTGTCCTTATTTTCTTGTGTCATATATGTGTTAGCCCTATACATCATGATTACATTATATTAGGTTAGATTAGTTATAGTATATTGTCATTATTAATTACATCAGTTATATTATTTTGTTATATTAATAGTTAGAGAAGATTGGCTAGTTGGATTGTTTTGGATTTGGACTGGACTGCTTGTTGATTTGAATTGCCCTTTTGGATTTGTTTGCTTGATCTCCTTTTTCATTATCAGAATCAGAAAGAGCTTTATTGCCAAGTATGTTTGCACATACAAGGAATTTGTTTTGGTGACAGGAGCATCCAGAGGGGTATTGCACAAAACCAAGATAAGGGATTAAGCCGGGATATGTTGGTTATCCTGGCTGAATTTAGCCTCAAGTCGGTTGCATGAAAGCAGCTCAAACTTAACCCGGCCAAGTTACTATGGTGATTTATTCTCTGCAGCTAGCCTGCTCCAGACCAGGCTAACAGCCAGGCTAAAATTAATCCTAGTGATTCACCTCTATTTCCACCGTCAATCCATGTCCATGGTCTTTCTAAGTATGTTGCATCATTTTAATTATCCTGTATTAAAATATTACATATATAGTCATTTCTCATTTCATTTAAATCTGTTGGCTGTTTGTAATTGCAACAGTCTTTTTATATTGATTCAAGTGGTAGTATTATTACTCAGGCCAAGTGTTATATTGCTATGCTAATGAAGACTGCTTGTCAAATTGCCATCAGAGGTTTCATAAATATGTGTTTTATTGCAGTAATTGAGATTACAAAACACAGCTGATGAAGTTGCAAAGGTGTTTTCTATGAAATCTGTGATGAGGGCAATATAGTATATATAGGTCCAACTCCCATTCACCTGTTCCCTATTCATAATGGCTTGCCCTTTTTTGGAGGATGTACTGGATGAGGAAGCCCTAATCCTCAGACGAGCATTTAGGCATGAAAGAGTCTGCCAGGACAGGTCAGACCCATTGGTCTTTGGAGATGACTATCTCATTGAGAGATACAGATTCTCAGGTGATGGACTAAGATATTTATGTAGGCTGCTGGGTCCAAAAATACAGCACCAGACGGCACGAAGCCATGCTCTCACTGTACCACAGATGGTCTGTGTTACATTGAGATGGTTTGCAAGTGGGAGCTTCCTTTATTCTGTTGGGGATGCAGAGAACCTCAATAAAGGAACCATTTGCTGCACAATAAGACGCGTTTGTCTGGCGCTGAAGTCATTCAGCAACATATTTATCACCTTCCCTGGCCACAGAAGACCCCTCTACATCAAGGAGGAGTTATACAAGATTGCAGGTAACCTCAATTTCAATGTGCAACCATTAGTTTCTAATTTGATCAGTCACAGTTGGATACTCACTATTTTTTGTTACAGCTTTCCCTAACATCATTGGTGCAGTGGATTGCACACACATAAGGATCAAACGCCCCTCAGGAGAACATGAGGGAGATTACGTTAACAGGAAATCCTTCCACAGCATCAATGTTCAGGTAAGAGTGATTTGTGGTTATTATGACCTACATAAATTAATTCTGTGCATTTAATGACCTTAATGAATAGGTTACAACTTAACATTTCAGATGATCTGTGATGCTGACTGCCTTGTCAACAATTTAGAGGCAAAGTGGCCTGGCTCAGTGCATGACTCCAGAGTCTTTCGGGCTAGTCCAATTTACGAGAGACTTTCACAAGGTAAGCCACACATTTTATTTGTACTGTACGCACCTTGGACATCATGAGTGTTTAACTCTGCCGTGTTGTTTTCTAAATGATATCTTGTATTATCAGACGAATTCTCTGGTCTGCTGCTGGGAGACAAAGGATACGCCTGCGAGTCATTCATCTTGACTCCCCTTGCGGACCCCCAAACCCCACCACAGCAGGCCTACAACCATGCACACAACAAAACAAGGGCTCGAATCGAGATGACCTTCGGCCTTCTGAAATCTCGGTTTCAGTGCCTGCACCACCTGAGGGTTTCCCCGGACAGGGCCTGTGATGTTATTGCTGCATGTGCAGTACTGCATAACATTGCAGGCCTAAGAAAGGAGAGAACCCCCCCGAGTGGCTGTTGATGTTGACTGGGAAAATGCTCCCATCTTCCCAGACAACATTAATGGCAGACTTGTCAGGGAGCAATATATTGCAAGTTTTTTCACTTAATTTTTGGATTTAGCCTATCTTTAGTTAATAAAAGATCTTAAACGTCACTTTTTGCTGTGTGTGCATTTTGTTTAGCATTGGTGGTTCTCTTTTAAATTCTTCTTCACATTCATGAAAAAGGAAGGACACCACAATGTTTTCTAGTTGAATTTTTTTTATTTGGCAGTCCTCATTTGTCTGGGTTGCTTGGATCCTGGAATAGAGAGAGCAAAAGCAACACATATTAAAACACTGTATTGCAGTTATGGTTACTGTGTGCACTGAAATACTCACTTCTCTTTGTAGTTTCTGGATTTCCAGGTCCAGTTTCCTTAGTGTCCGGCGTTTAATCTCAAGATCCAGCTCCATTTCTTGGAGCTTTCTCTTCTTG
>NC_079894.1:2535810-2547132 GCF_024868665.1 Triplophysa rosa | reverse complement strand
AATCATCCATCATAATGGGTAGAGGGGGATACAGGGGTGTAACTGTGTGAGGACGGCCCCTGTGGGAATTCATGGTGCCTTGGTTAAGTCTTTTATTTTTAAATACTTTACAGTTAAGTTTGTCTCTTGTCTCATTGCTCCCTTTAGTTTTCTTGTCCCATGTTGTCCAAGAGACTTCACACCTCATGGCCACCATGCACCGGAGCCTTCCCACAACATGGACACCATGTGCTACAGCTTTCCTATAGCCACCACATGCCAGAGACTTCACACCTCATGGCCACTACATGCCAAAGCCCTCTTACGTCATGGTCTTACTTGTCCCACACATGCTGCTGGATTCATTATCATTGTATTGATGGTTGTCAGGAGTCACCCTTAAATGGGGCAGTAGGAAGTATGGAATTTCCGATAGCATGTGAAGGCAGCATCAGACAATGGGATTTTTTTAAGTGTTTGTACCATTAGAGGGTGTTCAAGTGATAGTTCACCCAAAATGTATTTGACTTTCTTTCTTCCGCAAAACATAAAATAAGATATTTTGAAGGTTGTTGGTAATCAAAACTATTGGTTCCCATTGATTTGCACTGCATGAACACAAAACCAATGCAATTTTTGGTTACCAACATTCTTCAAAATAAATTATTTTGTGTTTTTCAGAAGACATTTTTGAAAGGTTTGAAATGGGTGAACTATCCCTTCAAGGCCATGTACATTTTCATGTTTGATAAGATTAAGGAACACTAATTGTAATGTTTTGTACATTTTCAATTTTTCTTACTCACTCACTCATTTAGTTTTTATCAATATCTTGATTTAACTTTTATTTTTAGATTTCTTTTGTGAAATGTTTAGCGATTTTTTATATGCTTTTGTTATTTTCTTTTTCAAATGCTGCTATATAAAATTTATTAATTTTTATTTTAGTTTTTGTTATAATTATAGTGCTTTAAATTTAGTTTATTTCTGAGACAACATATTCATTTTTCATGTAGTGCATTTTTTCCATATTATTTTGGCTAATATTTGATTTGATTTCAATGAACCGAAATATTTTCAAAGCTTTTTGTTAACTAAAATTACCTTGGACTATCACTACACTATTTGCATTGCTGAAGAAGAGAATTCCAGCCCCACTCTGCATTCAAATCTCCGCCATCCTTCAAACATTCCTACTAAAGATAAAACAAAGCCAACAACAGACTGAGCGCCTGATCCATAAAAGTGCAGTTCATCTACATGTATTACATCACCCACAGTTGTGTTTGTAAAAAGTTCATCTACAAGTATTACAACATCATCCGTGTTGGTAAAGCTTCCTGCTATGACCTTAGTGCCTATTTCATTGTTTTTATGTCAAAAACTGGACTAAGCATTTATATGATGTAATATAAATTGTAAAATGGGTGTTTCCTGCAATAACCTTAGTTTAATTGTTTTTTCTTTTGTCAAAAGCTGGAAAATGCTATAGTGCAAGATCTACTACCTCAGTCCCAAATCATTTTTGATTCCGCTGCTTCAGTCAAACCATAAGTGATCTTCTGGCACAGCACAGTTCCGAGTTGTCTTTATTGCTGCAACCTCCAAGTGTTCTTCATTGCTGGTGGTCCCATCAAGTTTCAACACTGTCAGCAATGTTTCTGCAGAGGTATAAAGGTACGTACAGACCGGAACGATAATCGCACGCATTTATCGGCATTGTTTTTCGGCGTTCATATCCAAACAATTTTCACTGGCGATGAGCCGAGTGAACGTGCAAATTCACTCCCTCTGACATAGTTTAATGAAAAACAGAAACACCCCAGTACACAAGGTGGCGCTGCGCAACTTTATGCATTCTGACACTCGCTTGTCACACAGAAGAAGAATTCATCTCGTTTCCTCTTTGTCAATGTGTGCTTCTCAATTCTTATTTGTGCATCCTCCTTTCCTTTCCTCACTTCCTTTCCTCGCGTCTTAGCTCCACCCCTTCAGGATGCGAGGGAAAGGAGCAAGGAAAAGATGCGAGGATGGAGGAATTAAATCAAGTGAAATGGCATATCCTTGCTCCTTTTAGCATCACTTCAAAGCGTCGTCAATTAATGATGACTGCACACTTTGCACATTAAAAATATAAAAAGTTAGTTAGATATTAACTAACTAGAGACACGATAAATGTGTACTTCACGTAGATTGTAAACTATTGATATGTGTTAAGAAATGTTAACTGGATTGGGCCTAAAATTAAGGGGTACGTTAGACAGGCTTTTGGGAAAGTTAGCATTAACACACTACATTTTACACAAAACTGCAGTTAACATGTAGTTGAATCACAGAAAGTAATTCTGTACACATGATAGGTCCGTTTTGTTTTTGGCGTGCCTCATTTTGGATCAGTGAAGAAACAACTTTTTGCATTCTGTTTAATTTGCATAGGTGGGGTATAAATTAAGTGACCGAGGCGTATTCACCACCATTAACCGAAAGAACTAATTTTCGCGGAAAGAAGAGGAGTTTACCTGAGTTTGCCCGAAGAAGCAATTTCTCCATGTTCCTTGTCTCTCCACAGAAATCTATGAAAATGCATCTCTAGATCTTCCAACCACAAAGAATTGTACATTTTTTGGATGTCACCAAAGGCTGCATGAACACCTCGTCTGAACTTGAGAAGGACTACTCGAATTGGATTGAGAACATCAGGCCCCTTCAAAAGTAGGTCATTCATGCTGATTCCCTTACACTTTTGACTGCTATTGACTGTGGGTTTGGTGCTACTAGGTGACTTATATACCATACTGGTCCTTTCCAGCTAGTGATGATCTTTTTGGTAAATTTCTTTTCTGCTCCCCTTTCTATCATTTCATGGACTTGTGATGTATATGCTACTTGCCACTCTGGTTCTTTCTTGAGTTGCTTCTCCGTCTTAAAGAAACTTGCCTCTACTATGCTACTGTTATTAGGTAAAGAACTTGGATCTTCAATCCAAGGATACTTTGTGTCCCAATGAGGTTTTTCACTGTGTTCATCTGCTCTCACATAGGTAAGTCCTTTTTTTATGACTTCCAATTCTCTTTCCTCACTTAAAGTCATTTCCTTGCCTCCAGGTTGACAATTACAGCATCAACATATTCCACACTTAGGTTCACCGGCCGTTCCTATGCTGTCCCTTTCCACCACTCCAGGAACTCTTTGCCAGCAAAGTTAGTTACTGCTCTGTACTCTTGTGCTTCTGATATTTCTTGATATTTCACTGCGGAGACTCTTGTGGAACGAGCGAAATGTGTTTCAGACTTATACACAGCTACATCTATCCTTTCAAAGAGATTTGGATGTGCTCCACCAAGGGTTTTCCCTAATGGGCCATCCCACAGTACAAGATCTCCAATTACTTTTATTCTCTATGGAACAAGTCTTCCTTTACGATGACTAATGAGTCGATCAATGGTCTTTGGTCTTTTCAAATCGTCAGGTTTAATTTCTGGGAAGAATTTCTTGAATTGCTCTGGCTTCACTTCTTTATGCACTTCAGCAATTTTCTCCAAACCGTAGCAAACAAGTTTGTGAGCTTTTTCTGTGCCTTTGGATGTCTTGACCCCCACCTTGAGAAAGTATCTATGTTCATTCTTTTGACCCCATGAACGACCAATGTATCCTTTTCACTCCTCAGATTTAATCTTTTGGCAGCTTCTTGGGTAATGTAGTTTGTATCTGACACGCTCTCCTGAATTTTTCAGCCACCTCTTTTGAAAGTTCATATATGAATTTTTCTTGATCCTCTGTGAACTGCCTCTTCACATTAGACCTTCCTCCTTTGACAGTATCGTTCCTTTTGGAATCTCCCTTCTGGCAAAGAAAGAAATGATGTCCGGAGAATCACTCCTTTAACAATCCCTGTTCCTATACAGATAGTTATCTTTACATTCATCATCTTCTCCATGACATATTAAACACCTTTTGCATGCCCCCAGCTTTTCCACAGCATCCAGCTTCTCACCAGGTTTCAGCTCTTTGAACCGCTTACAGAAGAATATCTTCTCCCGGTGCCTTTCATCTCCGCAGCGCAGACGACGCATCCGCCTCTCCCTGTTGATCGTGTGGTAGCATACTTTTCCATATAAAGGGGTTTTATTTCCGACTTCTCACCTACTCCCAGCTGTTCTAATTTCTCTAGGATTTCTTCTTGTGTTTTCAGAAACTTTAGAAGTTCATCAAAGTGACTGTCTGGAGTAACGCCACTTAATGGGTTGACCATGAAAACAAGCCAGTCTCTTTTCATGTCATCAGGTAGCTTACTTTCTATTGACTTAATCACCAAAGGATTTTTAATGGCTCCTATGTTGCCAAGCTTTTTGAGGTCATCCAAGGCTTTCTCTATGCTTTGAATTAAATCAATGATTTTCCTCGAGTGATTTGCTCTTAAAAGTAGGGATTTTTTCCATATCTTCAACTATTTCCAAAGCAATTGTGGACTTATTTCCATACCTGTTTTCCAGTACTCGGAAAACGTCTTCAGCAGTGTTATAGGTTGACAATCGAAGGTCTTTACACATTCTGTCGTCTATGCTGTCTAAAAGTTGGATCTTCTTTACTTCAACTGAGCCAGTTGGTTCCCCTTGCTTTTGCAGACTTTCCCAATCCTTCTTCCATTGATGAAAATCTCTTTCGCATCCACTGAATTTGGGTAAACTGATTGGTTTTACCCTCACTGTTGGTTGTAGTTGTGGAGCTGACATAGATATCTGGTGCACTCCCATTGTGCTAAGATAAATGCCACTCTCCTTCCCTCTAGGTATATGCTGCATGCTTTCAGATCATTCAATCTAGCTTCCATACTGGTTTTTTCTATAGTTGGAATCCACATTTCCCTGTTAGAACTGTGATTACACCTTGAATATTTTCCTTTGCACCATTTAGCTGGAACTCGAATCCATTTCTGTTTAGAGCGACAACAGGTATTTTAGCAGATCTATCACAAGCTATTTCTGCTTCTTGAATTGCTGCTTCCATCTCACTTTACCCGTATCTTGACCATAAATTGGACAGGACGATTTCTCTGACCTCTTCCAACATTGCTTCACATTCATGGATTGTCTTGTCCAAGTCAGTTTGCTGCTGCTTACTCAATTCAGCTTCTTCAACACATTCCAGATCAGCTTCAATGTCTGCTAACAATCCAGCTCTGTATCTATCGTTTGTCTCATCAACACTCCTTTCTTCAGAACTGAGTTTTTTGAAGCTTTGTATTATTTTCATCTGTGACGATGAGTAATCCAGGCAGAGAAGCGGATCCAAGTGCAGTTGGAATTTAATGAAAATAATACAAGATAAAACAAACCAAGGTAATCCACAGAACATAGGAGGCACAAAAAGAAAGCATGAAACAAAGACAGACCCCAAACAAAGGAAACACTAGGGTTTATATACACTGGGATAACAAGGAAACAAGAAACACCTGGGGAAACTAATTAACAAGAAAAACTACAAAGGACTACAAACATGGCACACAACAGGAAGTGACAGAAAAGTTCACAAAGATAGGGGAAACACGGACTGGGATCGTGACAACAACTGACAAGTTACACGGTGGTTACCAACTCATTCATTTCAGCTCTGCCCAAACTTGTATATTTGTATACTTGAATATTATTTATGGTGTTTGCCAGGATATCCTTCTGTAACTTGTTGGTTAAAAAGATGAACAGATCCTTTTGTTGAAAATTGTGAGTGAAATTTGTCCATTTTCAGTATTGTGTAGGAGTCATGAATGTAACGTTAAGTGTTGATTATTTCATGAATATTCTTTGATTGAATTGATCTTGTGTGTTTGTCACTACAGAGTTTCAGGAAAGCCAGGAAACTCTCACCTGTGACCTGGAGATCCTCAGCACTCAGGATCCAGTCCTTTCTGAGCCCGTTTTGCAGTTGCATTTTGGGTCAGACTCGACTTATGATGCTGTTCAGGATACAGTCACTATCGAGTCGGACTGGGAGGAAAAGTTGGAATGGGATAAGGAAATCCAGCCAGCATCAGCCGGTCTGGCTGAGGAGTAGATGGAGGAAGATGAGGAGCCCAGTGTGTTCATTCAGGGTGAGTTTACTTCCATAATCTCAACATAACACAACGTACACCAACACACTTCTGCCCATATGTACACAAATATTGTTAAAATAGTTTTGGATGAAGTATCGATAATGTTTGGTGTTTTGTCAATTTCATGTCTCTTTTAATAGAAATCGAGTCATGCCGGTGTGAGATCAGTGACATGCTGGCTGAAAGCACTTTTGGAGCCATTTATGAAGGGACCCGGGTGAAGGATGGATTGAAGGTTTGATTTTTACTTACAGTAACTACGTAACAAATAGTCTTGTGCTCAGCTATTTAATATCTCACTCTGTCTTTTACACACCTCTGAATGTCTGAATCTTATGTCCAGTTTTCCTGTTTTATGTATTTCTTATATGTCTGCTCAGGATGAATGCTTTAAATCAGTGGTTCCCAAACTGGTGTACGCCTACCCCCGGGGGTACGCCAAGTGACGGAGGGAGTACGTGAACAAAATCCTGAAATCTACTGTTTACTTAATTATAACGCACCTTGCAATCAACCAGTCATGTTTTTCTCACAAGCTAAATATAAAGACGTGCTCCCTCTAGTGTACACAAAGCAAAATAGTAGTCACGTAGTGCCATAAAAGGTCAAATTCATGACATCCAATCACAAAATATGCGTCCACTCATGCGTAAGCGCACGTCTTCACGTACCGCATGTAATTCGACTGCACGCGGCTTGGAACGAAGCAACAACTGCTTGTTAAATTAAAATGGATAAGTGGTTGCAAAGATTTAGGCCCGCAGCCACAGAAAGAAAATTGACTACCAGCAGCTCGGATGATCCACAGTCCTCTGACCACACCCCGGGTCCCTCCAACAGCACTTCGGCTGCAGGTGTAAGTCAACCACCCGCTCCGGTTGCCACCAACACAGATAGCGATGCATCGGAGACTACAGCGTCAACTGAGGTTCAGCAGTTCACAGAAAGACGATCAAAAGGGCGTAAATATGATGAGAAATACATTTCATATGGATTTACTTACATTGGCAGTGACGAAAATCCCAAACCACAGTGCGTTATATGTGGAAAAGCACTCTCTCATAACTGCATGAAGCCAGCGTTTTTGCGCAGAAACAAAGCATGCGACTTTGAAAAATAAACCGCGAGAGTTTTTCGAAAGACAGATAAGACAACTCGGGAGTAGTAACGCCCTTATAACAGCGTCAGAAAACCTTAATAAGAAAGGACTGGAAGCATCCTACATGGTGAGTTACAGAGTGGCTATTGTGGAGAATGTAATTCTTTTATTATTATTTCTATTATTTATACTGTATATGAGTCATATATCATTTATTGTTTGATAAAAGAAAATTACATGCATTTAAAATGCAAATAAAAAAATGTTTGAGACCACAATTGTGACTGTAAGAAAGGGGGTACGCAGAATGATGTTAAATCCCTGGGGGGTACGCCATTGTAAAAAGTTTGGGAACCACTGCTCTATTACATTAAATGAAATCAGAAAAGGCAAAAAGAGTATTGTCACAATTTACAATGAGCCTACACTGTAAAAATATCACATAAAAACCTGAAATTTTCTGGTAGCTGGGGCAAAAATATTTTTTTTACATTAAATGTCATGTTTTTCTTGTAAATTTGCATTCTTTTTAGTGTAATTTGACAGGAAAAAAACTTACGAATGTGTGAAGAATTTGTACACTTACAGTTTTTATACATTACATGTGAGAAATCTGTAAAAAAAAAGTAAAATTACTATTTTTACAGTGTAATTTATGAAAAAAGAAGCCATGTGTGCATTAAATCCTATTTTGCCTATTTTTCAAAGTCTTTATTATTTTTACGGTGTGCTAATCAATTCATGTCTCGATTTTCAAAAAATGCTTTATATTTTATATATTTCAGGTGTGTTTTACACCATCATCTTGATTCTCAGAAAACAGGCTGGTTCTGGTTTTATGAAGTCCCTCCTTCCGAGACGCTCTGATTGATCACGCTGAGCTAGTCTTTTGTGATTGGTCTACCGCTTGGAGTGTGTGTTGTGATGTCCTGCCCATTACCCTATCCATGTTCCAGGGGGCAGGGTCAATGTATAGTTTGGGATTCATGACGTCACTAACCCAGGAAAAAGTTTGTTGTAGTGCCAACGAGCTGTTCACTGTAATCTTTAAAAAGTGATATCTGTATCTGTATCTGTAGATATCTTCATTTTCTGTAAATTTTGGCAGATTATTGTTTATGCTCAAACAGCTGTACTACTCACTAACTAAATTTAAAGAATTTAAACCTACCTCCCCTTTAAAGAATGGCAATAACTAGGTAAGGGATAATCCACGGCTAGCCGTGCATTGAAGGATTTTAATACCTTATACCATGGTTACTTGCCAAGTTAAAGCTTTTATAGATGTTTACAGTGTCATTTTAGATCAAACAGGTGAAAATGACGGTTATTTTGTCAGTTAATTTTAAATGTAATCAAACTGACTGGAGCTACCTGTGCGTTAAAGGCTTTTAATGCACACCTTCCAGCCAATCAGAATTCAGTATTCAAACAGACCATGATATAAATTTAAATACAGCACATCTGTTCATTTAAAGCATGGTTAAACTGAGTTGTGTGTTGTTAATAATTATGATGCAACTGTTAAGTAAACTCACCTCAGAAGGTTTTGTCTGATGAGGAATAGGAGAATTCTTTCGAGCTTGTTACAGAAGCTCTTGTTTTTAGACACAGTTTTCTTGGATTCTGTCATCTTCAGTATAGACTTGTCTCAACCACCGTTTCGCTCTTCCAAGGTCTTCGTTGTACTGGTCAAGCTCCAGGCTCAATATTTTCTCTCATATCAGTCTGAATCCGGGTGCATGTCCGCCAGGCTTCTGTCTAGCAGAAGAAAGATGGCGTGGGTTCGAAGTCAAACACACCTCACTGTCCAAAGCATACATCCAGAGGCTTTAGCAACCCATGCAGTGTGAACTGAAGGGTAATGGCCGTCACCAGGGTAATGGACATTCATGGTGATTGAGGGCTGTGATCCGGGAAATATGTGGCGAAGCAAAGAGGAAAGAGAGGATTTGAATCTGGACCGAACACAGCAAGACTTGGATTTGCTGAGCACATTGGGAGACGGGAAATGGTTGTGTGGTTTTATTAAAGAGGCATTTTTAAAAAAATATTATTACATTTTTAAATTCACCTCTTGGGGGGGTAAATATAGTGCGGGCAACACGAGCCTCTGAGGTCTGGCGCGCAAAATACCACAAAATTCAAATGTCTTTAAATGTTCAGTTTAATCAACAGTGCCTAATTGTAAATAATTGTAGACAGCTGTCTAGTTGAATCAAAACTACAATTAAATATCAACAAAATACAACATGCAAATAAGTTTGAACATTTCAGCTCATAGTTCACGGAGAACATATTTGAAAACGTGATTGACAGATGGCAGAGATGGTGTGCAAACTGTTGTAACTCCTCAGGGTCATGTTTCCCGACCTTAATACGCCTCTCCTGTAACAGAGACACTGGCAGTAAGTGAGTCCCAGAAGAGCCCTGAAAGCCCCCCTCCTTTCCTGCCATCTCTTTATTCCCCCCAGTCATTTTTAACAGGATTGTAAAACTTCCTTGCAAGGGTGTGAGGTCGGTTTACTGGTCTCCTCATCAGGGTCACAAGTGTTTATTTATGTACTGGTCACTTGAACTTGATCTTATGTTAATCCATTGAGACCAACGAAGAAGTGGATACCATAAATAAGGCCTTTTAGCTATTACTCGTAGCCTACCTTCCAAGAAACCTGCACTCAATATTACTAATGTGGTACTTATATACTGTAAGTAACCTACCAACATCACCAGAGCTATGAATGTTTCAAATGCATGTAGGACTTTAAATGTCAGATGATGGAAGTATTTCCAGAATATTCAGTTTGACTTCAAAATGAGCAGTGTAACATAAGCTTTACAGTCTATTATATTATTTCATCCATAAACAAGCACTTTGTAAAGAAGCCATAATTGTGGGTTACTCATTCTACCCAATTTTTGTGCTCGATGGATTTCCATCCACAAGGTCAAGTTTTCAGAAATGTTTTGAATAGCAGTGGTGATGGATGTTCAGCCATCAATAACAAAACAAAAGCTGTCACTTTTAAAAATACCATTTGCACCTAAATGTTGCTTAATATTACCTCAAGGTACCAAGTGTATACCTGAATGGTGCATATTAGGACCTTTTCAAAGGTTACTATCCCGGTGACAGCTTTTGTGCCCTTTTTCAGACAATGTGGCCATCTGGTGGGTTTGTTCTTATAATATGTATGCATATTTATAAGAATAAGGCTCATAACATCATCTGGTAGGTATTTTTATGTCTGAAAGACCAAAGCACTGCTTTGCTTCACACTGCTCATTTCTTACAATGTGAAAACCGATATGAGATATGGTAATGTATTTAGGATATTTTTTAATATTGGTAGGTGTATATGTTCTTGTCATACTGGGTTGCTTTAGTGCTTGTCAGAATTATTTAAAAGAGCAGGTCCGGCTGCTGATGGGCCCAGTTTCTGGTTTGGACTGGTTAGGAACAGAGGATGGATACTCAACCCAGTCAGTGGTTTCATGCAGCCTGCGGTCAGTCTTCAGTCCAATGTAGGTCTCAGTGACACACTGTGTGTGTGTGTGTGCGCGTGTGTGTGTGTGCGTGTGTGTGTGTGTGTGTGTGTGTGTGTGTGTGTGTGTGTGTGTGTGTGTGTGTGTGTGTGTGTGTGTGCGTGCGTGCGTGCGTGCGTGCGTGCGTGCGTGCGTGCGTGTGTGTGTGTGTGTGTGTAATCCACAGAGACCCCTGACCACCCAAGCACATCCATTCTCAAATGATCTGAAAAATGTGTTATTGTCTGTCTAAAACGATACACATTTGACAGATTCAAGGTTAAGGGAGGGTGAGCGCTTAATGTTTCAAAAAATGCACACAAACTCATGGAAGTCCAGTGGCTTTTTCCTGTAAAAGTGTGATGCTTTTTCAACATTCAAGGCATCTGATCAAATCAGACAATTCAGATTTAACCAGTTCGAAGTCAACATTAATTGAATTGAATATAAACATTTCATGTCTGACTTTGAAAAAGGTTTGGTTTCACATCATTTGTAAATACTAGAAATGCTTAACCATGACTAGCGATGCATCTACTTTATAAAACACATATTAGCTCCAGTCATCCCTGTTTCCATGCCTGTTTGCTTACAGGTGTGTTTAAAGCTTTCCTGTGGCTCAGTGGTT
>NC_079894.1:2524279-2535578 GCF_024868665.1 Triplophysa rosa | reverse complement strand
GTGCGTGCGTGCGTGCGTGCGTGCGTGCGTGCGTGCGTGTGCGTGCGTGTGTGTGTGCGTGTGTGTGTGTGTGTGTGTGTGGATGAATTCATGTATAAATTTCTCGAGCCCTTTTCATAACGTAGTAAAGCACGTGCAGAGACACAGAACTGTCACCAGTATTCTCACAAAGTATTCCCCATGAGATGAGAGAAATCATTCTGCCTGCATCACTGAGCTCAGAGCGCTGATTTCACCTGATCTTTGGCCTGTGTATAACCTTTGACCTTTGGTGGATATCAGGGGCGGCCACCCACAAACCCAACGCCGTGGAGCCGGAGAAACAGACGGACCACACGGTGAAGATCGCTGGCGTGATCGCAGGAGCTCTGCTCTTCATCATCATCTTCCTCGGTGTCGTGCTTCTCATGAAGAAACGGTAAGAACCTTCTCCACTCCGCGGGAACACATGTTTGTGATGTTGGTTACTGCTCAAGTCATCCGCGGTCGGTCGAGGGTTTTGGTTTGTGCCGAGAGAGTCGATGAGATCTGGAGGTTGTCCAGAGTTTACCAGCAGCTATTAATAATAGATAGTTCTCCTGGCCTTTCTATCGGCTCGTCCTCATCGCTAAATTATTCATCCGTTAATGACGATGAGCCCCATTAAAATGCTTCATAATAGCCGGATGAGAAGAGGTTTTCTCTGACGTCCGAGAAAGCACAAGCGACGGAGGAAACTTGAGACGGATGAGAGGTGGGCTGATAAGAGTGGAGGATTAGCCGGAGGCTGGTTTACATTAGCCCGCTCTCCCGCCGGCCGCGCACATCTCTCGACTCATCTCCAGCAAATATTCCACTCCTACGGGCTTTGACTCACACACACGCCGCCTGCCGTCACATACTGTCTGTTGGCTTTTCTCAACATGATGTGTTTGTGCTGCGGCTTCAGCGTTCTCCATCAGGACCACATTAACATCTTCAACACAGACAGCGAGTGTTTTTACAGACATGATTTGTGCGCACACACACGTGAACAGACTAGAGTTTATATTTTACAGCTGTTTAAAATAGAAAATACTAGATATTTTTGTTAGACATATCGTTCTATCTTTTGCCCCAACTTGCTACAATAGAAAAGTTATTATTATATTTTATTTCGTCATTATAAATCTGTGCTGTTTTGCCTTTTTGGTGTGTTTTAAAGGGATAGTTCATCCAAAAAGGAAAAGTCTGTCATACATTTCTTTGTTCCAATGAACACAGAGAAAGATATTTGGAAGAATGTGAGCAATTTTCAGTTCTGGGACATCATTCACTACCATAGAAGGATGTTTGTTTTTATTTTTTGTTCTGTTGAGCACATAATGAGATATTTTGAAGAATTTAGGAAAACAAAGAGTTCTCGGGCACCATTTAATTCTCCCTAGTCAATGATGTCCCGCAACTGAAAATGACCGACATTCTTCCAAATATCTTTCTCTGTGTTCATCGGAGCAAAGACGTTTATACAGGTATGAAATGACATGAGCGTGAGTAAATGATGATTTTTGGGTGCACTGTCCCTTTAAGATACTTACAAACATTCTGCATCATAATGTGATCATTTCTTCACTCTCGTGTCACCTCAAACCTTTATGAGTTTCTTTCTTCTTCAGAACACAACAGAAGATATTTTGAAGAACATTGATCGTCAAACAACACGGAACTCCATTTTGACCACAAAACCACTGAGACATTTCTCAAAATATCTTCTGTTGTGTTTCACTGAAGAAAGACTCACGTACAGGTTTACAAACACACGAGAGAGAATAAATGTTTGATATTTGACTGGAGAAAGCTCTTATATGATCTCATATAGCGTATGATGATGTATTCGGGCTGTTTCAGGGTCGGTCTCCATCCGTTACTTCACAGATCGTCGGCTCGTGTTGGGTAATGCCAAACACTGGATTGGACACATGTCACGGCTTCTGAGCGTGGATCGCTCCGTGGTCGTGTTAATTGAATCTCGTTCAATAAAGCTAAATCAAACGAATGAGTGAATTGAATCTGTGGCATTTATTTGCTTTAATTTGTTGAATTCGATTAGAAAGAAGAGCGGGGAGTCATGCTAATTCCCTTTTTAAAACGATCAGCACAGTTCATCCGGTCATTTATATCACAGCACATTTCTCTTCTCGTGTAATGTCGGCCTGACAGTCACCGGGTCGGTTCATTCTGTCCTCAGATGTCTGATTTTTCAAAATATGACTGAACGGCTTCACAAAGGCAGCCTAGAAATACGCAATTTGATTTCCAGTAAAAAACTAAACTGTCATCCGGAGGAGACGGCGGTGCCAGTATCAAAACCTGACTCCCCATTAGATTACGACTCCCCTGTTTTCCCCTACGAAGGTTATGGTTAGGATTAGGTGTGGGGGCGGGCTTTAGAAATAGGGACCAATCACAAAGCAGCATCCTAAGTGAATGAACCAATCAGAAGTAGGGGAGTCAAAATCTAACGGGGAGTCCGATTTTGACACGACACAGCGGGACGCTCGCTCTGAGAGCCGTGTTCAGGTTTGTCACGTACCGTGACTCTCTCACACGTGACGTGTGTCACCACGGCTGTTTGTCTTCATTTGATATCGTTTTCAAACATTAATATTTTTTACTTTTTCTTTCCTGTCATTTCCATCCCCTTCCACTGCTAAACCCCTTCACCACCCCACTGGGCAGGAGAACGTATCAGTCCTACACTTACTACCTGTAAGTAAAACGTCTTTGTACAATGTTAGTGTCATGCTATGCTAGCTCTGTGCGCTCAAGCCTGCATGACTGGCGTCCGGACAGGCCTTATTTTCAATCGGAATGACAGTTAACAGTCTGCCCAACATGCTTTTCAGTGTTGAATTCTCTGTGATCTTACACGGTAAAAGCATTCAACAACACAGTGCTCGTGTGGATTTGGATGTGAAATGCCTGTCTGTGATGATGATTTGTGATTAATGTAACGCTTTAGGTTTAATATCAAAACTAACAATCTCATTCTGCTTGTGGACGATTGGAAAAGCCATTTATTTCCCAAGACTAGTTTTTGTCTTTCTGTTGCCCAGCACAGGGATGGGAAAAGCATCATTCCCGAACCTGGACCCATTCTTCATCACTCATCATCATCATCTTTCTTTCTTTCACCAGCATTATTTCCGGTCATTCTGCGCTTCTGCATGGTTTGTGTTAGTGGCATGCAAATGAAGTCCATTAATGTCCATCTTCAAGTGATTCTTGTGCTTCATGTTGTTTGTTGTTGATCTTGCTAAGGTGTTTGTTTATTTGTAGGTTTGGGAGTCGAGCACCAGTTCCTTTTAAATCAAATATAAATCCTGACGTTTGCTCGCTGGCTCTTCTCTGTCTTAAAGCTTTTTCATATACTGCAAAAAAAGACTTTCTTAGTTAGTATTTTTGTCTTGTTTTCCAGTACGAACGTCTAAAGATTCTTGAATCAAGATGCATTTGATTGATGAGCAAAATGACCTGTGAAAATAAGTCTTGTTTTTAGACAAAATATATAAATTTCAATGAATATTTGCTTAAAACAAGCAAAAAAAATCTGCCAATGGGTTAATAAAAATAATCTTAAATTTAAGGGGTGATATGACACGGCTCAAAGGAATATTATGGTTTGTTTTAGATGTGATGTAATGTGTCTACAGGATTTAAGGTTGATAAACGCTGTATTCTCCACACACGTGCATGTTTGTATCTCCTCTTTGCTCCGCCTCTCTGAAACACACAGATTCTTTACAAAGCTCATGGCTCTGAAAAGCGAGGTGTGCTGTGATTGGCCAGTTCACCAGTGTGTAGTGATTGGTGGAATACTGCAAGCGTGTGAGGGAAATGTGACGCCTCTGACCATATTTGGAACATCAGGTTCCTCTTCAATTGTACTGACAGGTACGCCCACCTTACTTGCGTCTACATTTGGGCGGTCTTAGTCAAATCAGACCACCAACTGATGTAGATTTGTGGGGGTGTGGCTACACGAGGTGTTTCAGGCAGGTCTGGTGAGCATTCGCTTTTACGTAGAATGACTCTTTTGTTCCCACACTTTCATGTCTGCAATCATACGTGTTTAATACATGCATGAGCGACTTATAACACACCACAGACACAGAACAACACGTGTTCACGCCATATGACCCCTTTAAAGTTGACCTTTTCCTTTTTCACTAAATTCAAGATTATTTTTCATACCCCATTGGCAGATTTTTTTTGCTTGTTTTACGCACAAATTCACTGAAATTTCATACATTTTGTCTAAAAACAAGACTTATTTTCACAGGTCATTTTGCTCATCAATCAAATGCATCTTGATTCAAGAATCTTTAGACGTTCGTACTGGAAAACAAGACAAAAATACTAAGAAAGAAAGTCTTTTTAGCAGTGTACACAGAGTAAAGAACGGCGCAGGAATGGTAAGGTCATGTGTGTTGTTTTCTTGCGGTTAGAACTTCAATATCTCGAGTGGTTGGAGATTCCCATCTCGGTGTATTTTTATGGAATAACTCGAGCAGATTTTCTCGGGCAGATTTAACAAGGCCGAGAACGTGTCGATCATGAGTGTGTTGTGTCAGTCTTCAGAGTTTGTTGCGGGAGCGGATGTGATTGACGTTGCAGGATGAGGACGCGCGTGTGTAGTTTTTGTCATGTCATCAATAAAGTGGACGGGCTGAGGTTTGCGTCCCTGAGGACACCATCAGCGCGCACTTATAAACTGACAGGAGAGTCCGACCGACAGCGGTCTGGCAGATATTCCACTCCATTTCAATGCAAGAAAAGCTACGGGCTAAAGTAGCTCGATAAAAACAAGTGATGCAGGCCGTGTTTCACCACACCGGTCATGTCCAGATCCTGAAACTGAGGCGGATTCCGTGTCAATCCATTGAAACATGAAATATCAGACAAAAAAAACTCAAAACTGATCCCATTTACTTTCTTAATTGACATTTGTGACGTGACTCTGAAGGATTCACTGATGTATGATTCCAAACACAACGGATTGGTCCGATATAATGATAAGCTGAAGGTAGTTCAGAAGGTGTTTCGTGTCTTTACTCTCTGTTGGGTCTCTCTCGTCTGCGGTTATCCAGCACGCTACCCACAATTCCCCACTGTTTCCCCCGTCAGACTGCCTCTAATAAGACTGGAAATGTACACACGGATCGCCTACATACCTGCTGTACTTCAGAAAGGAGACGATACCCACAATGCAGTTCAGTTTCATCTCTGTGTCCAGCGGGCTGTTATTCTTAGATAAATGCTTTGGGCGAGCGCACAGAGACTCTGTTTTCACTGAGTTTTAGTGTGATGTTCATCACAGCAAACCCCTCACATACACTATATCCTCGAGTCTGTCTGGGATAGAAATGAGTTGCTTTCAATGAATCCATCCACGTCTCTCATTTAATGGTTCATTTGCACCCAAAACTTAAAGACATTGACAGAAATTCTAAAACGTCTTAGTAAAAATGTGTTTATATGTAAACATGCCTCGATCATTTAAAATCAGATTGACTGAAATCAGGAATATGTCAAGACTTTCTTTTGATACAGAGCGTTTCATCTGACCCCAGTTAACTTCCGGTTTGTGTTTGGCTCGTGTCTAATAATATAACTGTATATATTTGATTTCATTTCTTTTTGTATTATTATTTTATTGTATAATAATTGTATTAAATAAACAATTTGTTGAATTTTGTTGTATGTTCATTTTATTAAAGTCCCAGTGAAATTAAAAATGACACTTTACATTTTTTTATGAAAAATTGCAGTGGTTATAGTAAACAGCTCATCAATGTGGGTCATTTTCTTTTTAAAATTCATGTGCCCTCATAATCTTCAGTTAAAATCTGAAAATGCACTTCCGCCCTGAAATGACGATCCATCTCAAATGACGTTAATTAGACGGTTTGGGCGGAGCATCTGTTAACTCCTCCCCTTCAACTGTCAGTCTGCTGTCAGTTTCATTTCAAAATGCAATGGCTGTTTCCACACATCCAATCAATTTGTAGTGAAAAATGCAAGCCACGCCCACTAATTTTCTCCTTTGAAATTCCTTTTCACTTGGAAATGTGTCAGAATACGGAAGACCATCGTAACCTCCAGTTCATGGGGACTTTAAACAGAGATACTCTTATTTTAGAGCTGGGAGGGTCTGTAATACTTCCAATTGGAGAACCCTTAACGGCTAACAAAACCCATTGACATCCATTCAAAAAATAGCATCCGGTCTCCTATCCTGCGTTCCGCAGAAGCCAGGGCATTAGCATTAGCCGTTACACTTTTTTGCCTAATGGTTGCAGGCTTTCCTTTTAAAAGGGCTTTGCTTTAAATATACAATTTGTTGAATGGGTCGTGTAGTTTAGTCGCATTTAAAGAAAGCGTATGGTACACTGACATCTAGCGGTTGAGCTTGGTATCGCAGTCTAAAGTCAAAATATTGAAGAGACAAGTTTAGACGAGTGACGCTTCTTCTCGGTTTCTTTTGATTGTTATCAGAAATAATCTACAGGCGCTCTATTGTTTGTGAATGTGTACCGGAGGTTAAGGGCAGTCCATGAGTGCGCATATGTGCAGTAACGTTTTTTTATGTTGTTACAATGAAACCGACTTTTTTCCAAGATTTAAAAAAATAAATGTGTGGTTTTTTTAGATGCAATGTACTTGTCACAGGAAGTCTTTGACAGTGTTTTTTGTTGGAGGATGGTTAGTATCAAGCTCGTGTTGATGATAGACAGATTTATTGGCAGTGCTTCTCATTTCTCTGTGTGTGTGTTTGACAGCTTGTGTTTGGACAGAAGTGGTGGTGTTGACGGGGTTTGCTGTGAGATGTGGGGGGGCGTCTCCATAAGGCTGCCGAATGAGATCAACAGGAAAGATGTTGAGAATCAGGACAGCGGGCGGAAACATTGCCGTCTGTGCATGCATTACATTACATTACATTACACAACGTTACGTGACATTTATATTTATGCTTTTATCCAAGTTACAACAGAAACAGAATTTGACTAGGGCTGTAGTCAAGTCCACCTTTGTCGATCCAAGTCCAATACCAGGACTAGTCGAGACCGAATCAAGACCGAGTCTAAAGAGGTTTGAGTTAGGGCTGTAGTCAAGTCCACCGTTGTCGAGTCCAAGACAAGTCCAAAGAGGTTCGAGTCCAAGTCAAGACCGAGTCCAATTGAGACAGTCAAGACAGAGACAGAAAAAAAATCATGACTACAAGACCACATACTTAACTATTGAGAATTTTTGTGATGCAAGAGACAGCATATCTTCTATTTTCATTATTGGTAATGATCAAAAAGACAATTTTATTTTACCTCAAAATAAGGCAATTTTATTTACTTTAGGTATAGCACTAAAGTCACAAAGCCGAAGTGTAACTTCACTTTTTTTTATTGAAGTGTAACAATCCTATTCTGCCAATAGAAAATGTAACAAATAACCAGCAAACACTTGAATATGTTCCCATTCTTGAACTTATGACTTAGTGTCCCCCAAAGTAACCAACCCCCCCACACACTTTTTTAAGGAATTTTTTAACACCTTTGTGTGTGTGTGCGCGTGTGTGCGCGCCTGCCCGTGCTTGTGCGTGTTCGATAAAGGAGCTGCCAGAAAGAGCAGAGGCCCCACGGCTCGTTTAAAAGCATGTTTCGGTGCCCATCCTTAAATAACATGTTCATATCGAAATGACAATAAAAATACGATCAATCTGATCTTGAAGCCCTACTTTCTAAACTCATAACTACTTTCTAAAAATACTCAAATGCAATGCTAACTCTGAAACATGGCATTAACTCACCTCTCTTTGTGATGCCTTTGCAGGTTTCTTACAAAATTGGATGTTGTCCCACAGGTTTCGGAGAAAGTTTTGTTGCAAAAAGTTTGCTTTTAAGCGCACTGTCGATACATTTATTATGGTTTGTAAAACCAAATGTTATTATGCCGCTGCTCGCTGACATCGTGCCTGATGAATGATTGATGCTGTTCAGTTCGCGCCGCGGACGAATCGTTCATTCAGACCGGTTCATTATTATAAGTGAACCAGTCAAACCATTTGACCTGAATTGTTCGCTTTAGCGTCTCCCGTAAACACTTAATATTACCCACAAATTAATTCAGTTCTTCACTTTCTGGCGTGCATGACAGTCCCGAGGACTTGAACCAATATACCGGAGTTATTTAATTACACCAACAGCACACAGTGAACTGAACTGCTGTGTGAAGAGAGAACTTATGAACACGCGCGGCTCTCGTTCTTGAGTCAAGAGTCGGCAACAGTTTTCGGATCACAAGAAGCATGCTCTATCAATGTTTTGTTTTGAAGGAGAAAAAATATATATATATATCTGGACTCAGTCGAGACCAATGACCTAGTCCGAGACAAGTCCGAGTGCAAATACCAACGAGTCCAAGACAAGTACGAGATCATAAAAAAACGTCTCGAGTCCGGACTCAAGTACTACAGCACTAGTTTGAGTCCAAGTCAAGACTGAGTCCAAAGAGGTTCGAGTCCAAGTCAAGTCCAAATGATACGGTCCAGACAGAGACAGAAAAAAGAATCCTCTTCAGAAATCAAGACCGCATTCTTTATTTGTAATGAACAAAAATCGGATCAAATTAGGTCATTTTATATACTTTAGGTATAGAAATTTCACCAAAGTCACATAAAGCCGAAGTGCAACTTCAGATTTTCAGTCTTTTTATTGTAGTGTAACAACAACAAGTCACATTCTGGGCTTCCAATGGGAAATGTGCCCATTCTCAGTTTGTTGACTTGTCAGTGATAACTGCATTGAATCAACATCACTTTTGTCACCGCAATTCATGTTGAAAGAATGTAGAAGTTTCACCAAACATCATTATTGTGATCAGTATTTTCTTTAGTTGGGTTCTTGATTCTTGTGTTTTAACGTTTGGTTTTCATTGTCTGTTATAACAGTGTTCTAAAATACAATTGTTGAGGCGCAGTATCACAGTAACAGTTTAATTTGGCACAGTATCTTAGCGTTGTGAACCAGAACACTCAAATCAGTCATTTAGTATCATTTCATTTAGTATTATTTATAATCTTTTTTACAGGTCGACACCCTTCACTAAAAGTAACCTTCTCCAAGAGGAAAGAGAATTAACTTAATGAAAGTCAAGAGTCCAACTAAAGCAAACATACAGTAAATGCTTCATCAATGATTTTGTTTGGAAGGAGAAAATATCATCGGACTCGGTCGAGACCAACTAGAACATTTGGCGAGTCCAGTGACCGAGTCCGAGACAAGTCCGAGTGCAGATACCAACGAGTCCGAGACAAGTCCGAGTGCAGATACCAACGAGTCCGAGACAAGTCCGAGTGCAGATACCAACGAGTCCGAGACAAGTCCGAGTGCAGATACCAACGAGTCCGAGACAAGTCCGAGTGCAGATACCAACGAGTCCGAGACAAGTCCGAGTGCAGATACCAACGAGTCCGAGACAAGTCCGAGTGCAGATACCAACGAGTCCGAGACAAGTCCGAGTGCAGATACCAACGAGTCCGAGACAAGTCCGAGTGCAGATACCAACGAGTCCGAGACAAGTCCGAGTGCAGATACCAACGAGTCCGAGACAAGTCCGAGTGCAGATACCAACGAGTCCGAGACAAGTCCGAGTGCAGATACCAACGAGTCCGAGACAAGTCCGAGTGCAGATACCAACGAGTCCGAGACAAGTCCGAGTGCAGATACCAACGAGTCCGAGACAAGTCCGAGTGCAGATACCAACGAGTCCGAGACAAGTCCGAGTGCAGATACCAACGAGTCCGAGACAAGTCCGAGTGCAGATACCAACGAGTCCGAGACAAGTCCGAGTGCAGATACCAACGAGTCCGAGACAAGTCCGAGTGCAGATACCAACGAGTCCGAGACAAGTCCAAGTGCAGATACCAACGAGTCCGAGACAAGTCCGAGTGCAGATACCAACGAGTCCGAGACAAGTCCGAGTGCAGATACCAACGAGTCCAAGACAAGTCCAAGTGCAGATACCAACGAGTCCGAGACAAGTCCGAGTGCAGATACCAACGAGTCCAAGACAAGTCCGAGACCACAGAAAACTGTCTCGAGTCCGGACTCAAGTACTACAGCGCTGAATTTGACACATTTAAGATAGAGACGCAGGGCTGAATGTTAACGAGAAATGGAGTTGGAGTATGTCTGCTGAATGAAAACCGAGTCAAGTTTGTCCTAATGGAATATTGGTGTGTTGTTTAAAGTGGCTAATGTGATGTATGCGTCGAGGAGCGTCATAAGCCGTTAGCTTTTCTCATCAATCACGTCTTCGTACCTGCTCCCTTAATGCTCATGAAGTTGGCTCGGCTTTAATGGAGTTCTGCAGTTCCGTCAAACTTCTTGCATCTCCTTACTTTGTGGTTTGGCTCCGTTTCCAAACTCGCATTTGAAATTGCACGCCGATCTGCTTTGGGATCCAGAACTCGGCCTCGGGCGCGAAGCCCCTCCCGCACACGCTCATTTGCTCCCACAGATTTGACTGGCTAATTTGCTCTGGTTTGCATTTTGCTGTGCACGAGACGTTTGAAAGACGAAGGCGTGTTCGAGGCAGAGATTGACTGAAGCAGAATTGGAGCATTTCCCTCTGATCTCTGGTGACGTTTGCTGTTTGGAGAATGGAAATAAAGCGCTCGGGCTGGTGTTATAATCACGGAGAGCTGGTGTCCTGGCAGGGCATTGATTAAAATTATATTGGGATTTAATTGGGAGGTTTAAAGCGTCGTCTTCATCAGACTTTGGTCATTAAAATGAATCTCTCTTGATGATTTTAATGGCATATCACCTCGAGTGCTCTCGCGAGCGCTGCTGTTTTCACTCCACATTCTCTTGTTTTACTGTTAATCTGACTGAACACAATAATGGTTATTTTTTATATATTTATCGTTTTTGGCAGTATAAAATTTGAACATTTCCGACAGTAATATTTTGCATTGTTGTCACATGATTAAAATGAGTTTTAAATTCACCGAGTGATCTTCATCTGAGAAATAATTGTGTATTTTATTCTGTTTTGTGTCAAATGCACATTTTGGTGATTATAGAAGATCTTTTAGATCTTTTGATGCATACTTCAGTGCACTTTATATGCACACTACAGAAATAAAAGCGTGTTGGCGGGTCATCCTCAACATGCTTGCATGATCAGAAAAGGGTTGAGCATGCTAACGCTGTTTCTGTTTTGTGATTTTTCTTTTTAGAAAACTGGCAAAGAAGCGCAAGGAGACTCTGAACAGCACACG